>NC_056731.1:1044962577-1045040077 GCF_019279795.1 Protopterus annectens
ATCTGTCAATGTTTTATATGTTTTTGGTTTTGCTAATTATTTTTCAAGCAAATAATGCATGATTATTAATAGTGGACCCTTTTGAGATGATACTGTACTCAAGTCCCACAGTCTTATTCATTTAGTTATTGGAATTTGTTTACCGGGATAGTCCACTGGGCCAAGCAGAGCCCATCTTCAGTGGAGGTCTGGAGGGAAAAGTTCCACAAAAACATTATTAAAACATAATCCCCAGGATTCACGAAGCCTCCGTGTAAGAGTTATAACTCTTACACGGAGGCTGCAGTTAAACGGAGTGATGTCAGCCTGCTTTGCATATTCATGAGAGCATGCTGAATCACACCTAAGTCTAACACGGTCCGTGTAAGACAGTAGGGGGCGTGTCCGTAGGCTGAGCCCTGCAAGCGGACACGCCCCCAGAAGTGTAAAAGTGCCCAAAGTAAACACCCACAACAGAGTCCACAGAAATGTGAATAAACACAACACAACACATGCCCCCACAGACTATGAACATAAAATATATATAAATGAACATGTTATATATTTTTTTAAATTGTAAAGATGTTTAACCATGAGTGCGCTCGTTTGCGCGGGCATGCCCGTAGCGCAGCTACAGTTAACAGTCAGTGGGAAAGCATATAAGAACTAAATATGCAAAATAAGCCAAGAAGCAATAGCGTAGCGGTAGAGCTGTTGGCTGAAGAGCAGGCATTCATGGTTCAAGCCCCCACAACACCAATTTTTTTTTTTTCAAAATAAGCAGGAAACAAGTCTCTGACAAATATGTACACATAAAACCCCAATATATGAAAAATGTAATGAAATAGCCCATTTATATTGAAGACATGTGAGGTAACAAAAGAAGAAAAAATGCCAGATGTGCTCATAGCTGAGCTACAGTTTAACAGAGTGAGTGCATGTGCCCGTAGATGAGCAGTGGTTTAACTGGCGCAAAATGAGTGCCCGTAGCTGAGCAGTGGTTTAACACGTTAAATCTATGAGCCCCTAACTGAGCTGAGCATAATATGCGTGCCGATAGCCAAATGAGGCTTAAAGCAGCGTACCCCATTTGCGCGGAGCTGCGCACCGCGCAAACGAGCTCACCGACGGGCAACGTTGAGCAAGCCATATCAAAACTGCCTTTACACAGACACACCCCTCAGCATGTCTAGACAGTCATGAAAAATAAAAAGCAGTGGCCAGGTTCGAACCCAGGGTACTATACACCACAGTCCAGGTACAGAACCACTAAGCCATGACAGCAGTACCTGCAAATGCAATAATAGCTAATATATAGGAATGAATAAAACTAGAGCATGATAATGCAGGTTTACTGAAGTTGATACAATTTCAAAATGGCCAATAACAGATATGTGCGGGAAAAATGGACTATATAAGCCCCATAGGTGGGAATACACAGCATAAACGAATGTAGAACTGACCTGCAGGCAGAATGACAGGAGTAGGAGAGGGTAGTTGCTTTCGAGCACAGAGGTGGGGTATTGAGGAGTCCAGGTACATGGTCTGGCTCCTAGTCCATCATCATGAGGCCCAACTCATGCAGGGCCAGGTCCTCTGGGGAGCATATAGGGCTGAGGCGTGGGACCGGTTGGCTCATGATCTCATCAGTGCCACAGGGATTCCAAGGACTGGTGAACAGGTCCGTCACCACCATGCGGACCTGAAGAGACGCAAGCAGGACCAACTGAACCTTTGGATACAGGAGGCCCGGCAAACACCCAACGCCCCACTACTGAGTAAGTAACATTTAATTATGTATGTAAGAAATTAAACTAGCTGATATTATGGAGATGTGTATTCCAATATTACTTCATTTATATTACAGCTACAGGTGTCCGTTCTGCGAACCGCAGAGCCTATGGCGATAGGCTGGTGTGGTTGCGCCACCAGGCAGGTCAGTAATCCACTACCAGTAACTGTAAAGAAATATAAAAGTATGACAGTCAGCAAAAGAGTGCAGTGTAGTCAGTAAGGAATAAAATCTGCAAGTAACAGTGTGAAAGTGTATGCAAGTATTGCTTGATTACAAAAGTGTGTTTCAGCCTGTAAGTTTAACCTAAACATGAAACTGTCCAACGTATATTCTGAAATAAAAATGCCCTGCCTGTAAGAAAATAGTACACAACCTGCAGCAGGCTGAAAAGTATAGCTGCAGAAGATGATGAAATCACATGTATGAAATATATCCCTGTGGAAATACTGAAACATGACAGAAGTGAGACTGCTGGAAAGGATTGTAATAACTACTGGTAAAACATGTCAATAAAGCCTAGAAGTACCATCCTGAACAGTAAAATGAAAGTAAGTGAGAGAGTGTGAGAAAGTGTCATGAATCCAGCAATACAGTAGTAATAACCCCTGAATAAAGTATACTGCAGTCAAGACAGAATGAAATGCATGTGAGATTCAAAACCAAACAGCAAAATCTGTTCAAAGTGTTGCTGCATCTGGAATGTGTATACCAAAATCTGGATATGTTGCTCTCAGTCTGCAATATGCAGATAGGATGTTTGTCTGATATACCAAACATCCACACTTGTCTACAGCTATATAAAGCAAATGTAGCAGGATGATGTAGCTGAACAAAGCTAGATATGAATGTGTATGAAGAACCAGAAAATGTATATTGATGTTGCAGTAACAGTCCTGTCACCAAGTTGAAATAGTTATCATATAGGAAACTGTAGTTAGAACAGTAGTGTGTATATAACTGTAGCTATTAGAAATGTACAGCATATGTATTGTTATTCAAAGGTGTTAATATTACTTTCTTCACCCCACCCTATAACCACATATAACCCATTCCACGTGAAAATGGTATGTGCAATCACAATTAACACCCCTGGACGTTTGTCCTGTTGGGTCATATATATTTGCATGTCTGTTGATGCATCTGCCCTATTCATACATCCACACCTGATGGCCTGTTGCTATCAATTAACCCTGCATGTTGTTGGACTGTGTATTTCTGTTCAAATTATGCATGTGTTATGCACGCTGTTCAATGGTGTGAATATCTGGGTGTTTGGTTAATGAGAATACTAATGCATGCTGTTACAACTAATTGTGAATGGTATTATATGTCACTAACAGAAACTGTCATGACATAATGCAAAACAAAGTACGACAGGGAAGGCGGGTTCCAGCGGACCCACCTCTCCCACCTCAGCTGGCGAGTGCACCTGGCACTAGTGCCGAGTCCGGACCCTCCTCCGGTGGCCCTGTGCCACCTGCGGGTGGAAGCACTGCAGAGGATGGGGCTCGCCCCCCCCTCTGCAAGTGTGGCCGGAGGAGAACCACCACTCACCCTCCGTAGCGTCCGGACTGTGGTGCGTAGGGAGATTCGAGACTCTGTTCTCAAGCCCCTATGCCAGCTCGAGGCACGGGTGGCACAACTAACGGGCATGCCTGTTGCCCCGCCTACACAGCCCCCAGCACAGCCCCATCCTGGGCAGTGAAGGAACAGTGGCAACTGCCTATGGGTGGGGATATCAGTTCCACTGTTGCCATCTGTGGGCTCATGGGCTCTGGATATCCAAACCTCCGTCCCTGTCAATTGTGTAACCCCCCCCACACGTGTCATACACTGCCCCTGTATGCGTCTTGTTTGTCTTGTCTGTTTACCTACCCAAACTACCTCCCCAGCTGTACCGACTTCCTTCACCTGACATACCACTCTCACCTGAAAAAAAAAAAAGGGCACTCTGTACCCACAAAAAAATTACGCCCCATACATATCTGCCCATTCCGCACACGTGTCTACTGGACATGGAACCTATCAATTACAATTGGCTGTACAACAAGTATTATTGTTGTCCTGACACCTCTCTCAGGGGTGGAAGGTTTCAAATGTCACACCAAATTACATACATATGCACAGCTGTTGCTGATGAAGAAATGGGCAGATATGTGCCTTACCTACATCCCTCCTGCACATCCCAAGCTTGTTTCCCTACTGTCTTACCCTCTTTGTGACCCCTTTTTCACCACTTTCCTGTCTCCCTATTTTCTTTTCTTTCAAAGAAAATAGCGCGGGTGTGCACAAGAGTAAGCACGTTTAAGCGGTTGTAAGCGGGTGTGCACTTGTGTGCGCGGAGCTAACTGCCAGTGTGCATGCGTGAGCTCCGCGCAAACCAGCGCTAACCCGGTTACAACTGCTTAAAAGTGCCTTAGTCACTTTGATTGACAGGTCCTGTACTCAGTTCAAAAGCAAAATAAAATCCCACTGTCAGTCCCGAACCCAGGACCTTGGAAACAGTAGTCTGCATGACTTACCACTAAGCCATGACTCTTATACAAGAGCATTGTGCTAAAATAAATATATCATGTAATAGTAGGAATGAATGTAAAGGGAATATAGATGTGTAGTACACAAAGTATGCCATTTAGAATTACTATCAAAACTAGTGGATTTCCATAATAGTAGTATGTGAACAGAAACAGCCATGCTAGTTGGAAGCTAGTAGGAAATACTGTCACTATACCACCTTGCAAGCCACACACATACTCACAGCAGGATAAGCACTGCCCATACCCCACAACCTCTTACAGGAACACATCTGGACCAAGTAATAAAATATGTGGAGCAAAGGCCCAAAACCAGGGACACAGTACAAATAATGTTACAACAAACGCAGACAGTTCAGAGAGTAACAGGGTCTGCACTTTGTGGGATGTTTGGAAGGGTATGCAGTCTTAAACTTGAATGTTTGTTGCCATATTCTGACTTGAGCCCAGAGTGACTTGCCAGAAAAAGGTGTGCATGAGATATTGACCAAAATATGAGGCAGAAATGTGGACAACCTGCAAATATCTGTACACATGACGGGTCTGACACCACCATATTTGAATAGTTAAGAGCCTAGACATAGCAATAGTGAATGACTTACAGGGATGCCCCACAGACCCCATGTGAAATGTACAAACAGTAGGCAGAAAGGCGTAACACATGCAATGGTAACTATGGAGTCCTGAAAGTATTCATCAGTTGCATGGCAGAAAAAGTGCAGTAATACATATGCTCATGCTAACCCACAGTCACAACTGCAGCATACCAGACATTTTAATGGGTGTATCCCACTGATATGTACCCTTCCATGAGGCACATAACAGATGAACCTGAAAGTCTCTGGGGCCTGCTCAGCAGCATACTCAAATACCCTAATAAATGTCAAGGCCCACACCATGGCCAGAGCACACTGCATGCTCTAACACCCTAGCAGATATAGCAAGCATTCCAAGGTGTGAATGTACATGAAAAATAGGAAAGCTACAGCAGCACACTACAGTCAAGACACCTAGCAGGCATACAAGTAGTGACTGTAAAGGGCAACTATTGAAGCCTTAGCAACTTTGTGCAAGCAAAAGTGAAAGGAATGCACACACACACACATTAGCAGTAGTAGTAGTTGTAGGTGTCAGTGTACATACACAGTTAGTACAGGAAACTGGAGAAATGAATGGAGGAATGTTAATCTACAGCACACCTGGAAATATGACAGAGATACCAACCTTTACACTCACAGAACATTGTCCACAGCATAACAGCATGGTCCCTGCCCTTAAAATCTGAAAGGGCTACACCTATCTCACATACCTTTTTATAGCACAGTTCTGAAATCACAGTGAGAACTGCAATCAGTACACAACTGGCTGCATGCAATTAGCAAATGCTGGCTAACAATTGGTGCAGAGGCCATCAAATGGGCATATGCAGATACCTACAAAAGTATGCTGTACTCCCAGTCCACACATGCAATACTTTCATTGCACCCTGAGAAGGACGTGAGAGACAGACAGACAGAGAGAGAGAGAGACAGAGACAGAGAGAGAGAGACAGAGAAAACTGCAATTAAGCAGACACAAACAAATTGTTCAGCAACAGCTACCTGAAAGCTGACAACTGGGAAGTGGAGCAGCAGGACAGAGAACCAGACAGCAACACAAGCAGCTGTGACAAACACAGGTAATGTAAAGTAATACTATAAAGGTCTACATACTGTGAACCCTCCATATGTGTCATTGGTCTGTATCCATATGTATATGAAGATGTGTAAAGGGCAGGGGACATACAGCAGCTATCAGTGAAGGCTGTACATACATTTGTATGTGAGAGCATCTATGTGCACATATCAATGTTGGTTGATTGTAGGTTGTAGTGCCATGTACAAAGTAGGTTTCACAGTTATGTATGTTTAGTAGTATGTTAGTGTGTGTATACAGTATGGTAGACAAATATGTTGATATACCTGTCTAACATATGGATACGTATGTATGTCAACATATGTATGTGTATATATATATATATATATATATATATATATATATATATATATATATATATATGATATGCATATATGTATACATACATAGAGAGAGAGATGTAGGAATACATCGACAGATGTAGATAGAATATTGTACAAACATATCTATGTAATGCACACATACAGATATAGATATATGTAGATACATATACATAGACAGACTGATCTGACTATCTACAGGTATGACTGTATATGATGACCTGCAACACAGCCTGTCCCACCCCCTCTGTCACTCACACCCCCTCTGTGCCCCCCCACATCTATAGCAATATATGTACATCAATATATATATGTGTATATGTATACGGACATATATATATATATATATATATATATATATATATATATATATATATACATACATATAGATATATCTATATACATATATATATATATATATATATATATATATATATATATATAGAGAGAGAGAGAGAGATGTATATAAATTCTGAGTGAGGCACATGTGTACAGATGTATTGCAACAGGTGCCTGGTGACAAAGGCATGGAGTGAACACCAGTGTCAAAACCGGAGTACCATACCACATTCCAGATCACCTACACCAGTAACCACCAGATATGTGATTGGCTGCCCACCACTGCATGTGTTAGGGGTGAACTGGGTCATAAATGTGTACAATAGTGGCCCCAATGATATTCACAGTGGCACACTATCCCTGGAATATCTGCACATGGTATGTGTCAGCGGACATTGTGTGTCAGCTATGGACATGTAGGTCAGTGTACCCCTCCACACCACATAATGGATGCCATGGTATGGACCTCACATGACAGCTACAGATATGGAGAAGGACACAGTGACATGTACAACACTGTCACAATGCACTCAAACACATTACCAATGCACAGTGACTGACAACACCACAGAGTAAACATATGCTACCCACATAGAGGTTACCACTCCCGGATTTACATATGTAAGTCACACCCATGACAGATGTCCAACAACCATAGTAACAACTCACACCATCCACAACCTAAATGTCTGCTGTGTGTCGTCCTTGCCACTGCAATAGAGTGCACATGTGGAGGTAAGAGTTCCTACCCACAGATAAGACATACCCTGCAATAAACCACACAGTGTTAAGAAGCAAGACTTTCCATGAGTACATGTCACACATACCCCTGCTGAATGTTAGTCAGATAGGTAATATGCCACATGAGTCACCCTGTGTAACTGTGTGACAGCAGCAGGTACCATCACACCACATGTGTCACAATGGTCAGGGTAGCAGAACAGTATGCTGCTGTAGTCCCAGGGGCAATAGCATATTGTATAGTATTGTATTGTAATGTAATGTATTGTGTTGTATTGTATTGGTATGTTGAGGTGCCTCCTTCGTGGAGTGGAACCACTGCTGCTGTGCGCCAGTGTACAGGTACATATCCTGTAGTCAGGCTAGTGTTACATAGCACTTCTATATGTGTGTTTAGCTCCTGTCAGAGTTTATGTAGCATGCAACTGGGGATACCATCCGGTCCCATTCATGTTGTGTATTCTGCTGTCCAGAGGGTGGCTCTCACCTGGACTTCTGTGATGACAGGGAGGTTACAGTCAGCTGGGATAACTATGTCTTATTTTGGGGGAGAGGGCGGGGTGACACCTGCACTGAACCTGTCTGCCACAATGTTGTCAATATCTGTGGTGTCAGTGAAATATTTGTTGTTGTGTACTAACTATGCGCATAGAGGATGGATCCTGACCAGGTTGCTAACATAACTGAAGAAGGCCTTCTGGTTATCTGTAGTGTCCCTCTTGATTTCCCTCTCAAAGTTGCCCATGGATTTTGTATGATGGAAAATACATCCTTACTAGTGCTGCTCAGACATGCCCTCCCTTTATGGAATTATGCTCTGTCTTGCAGTAGCTTCCATCTTCTGTAATACAATCTGTCTATGACTGGGGTCCACCAGACAGGATGCTATCCCTTTGTGGAGAGTGTCTTGGTCATATATGGGATTGCATGATCCATGCATTCTCAGAGATGTCTGTAGAAAGCAATTGTGTAGGGGTCAGCATTGTGGGTTGTATCTGCCACTGGCCCAGTGGGCTGAAAGGATACCATGTCACTGTTACAAAGTGTAAAGTTTGTATCTGTAATGTTATGCACTATAGTCGTTTTGTGCTGGTGGTGGAGGTGGGATATGTATATCCAGGGCAATCAGTATGTGGTCAGCTCACAGTAGTTGATGATGTAGGCCATACAGTACCTAGATACAAACCCCCAGAGTGAGGAGGTGCTCTTGACCTGAATCAGTATTCTGACTGCTGGGGTTTGGTAGTATGTTGTATGGAGTGTGCCAGGTACTGTTGCACAGTTGCTGGCTGAGCACTGATACCTGGCCATCTACATGTGTATCCACCAATAGACAGACTGATGCTACATATGTGAGATATGTTGTATCATAACAGTCGATTAGCATGTGTAGTATGTGTGCCAAATTCTGCTGACCTATATTGCTGATACCAGGTTATTTTCTTTCTCAGGTACATGGCCCACCCACGGAATCCCACCTACTCCACAGCTGAGGATGAGGAGATACACCAGAGCCTGGTGCGGGATTATGCAATACTCTTTTCCAGCACCAGCCAGAATCAGCAGGAGAGGGCTGCACTGTGGCAAGACCTTGTCCGTCGGGTAAATGACATAGGCATGCATAATAGGACATATGAGCAGGTACGACATCACTGCAGTGATTTAATCAGACATGTCCGTCAGCATGCGTCAGATATCCACAGGCAACAGGTTGCCACAGGTGGTGGGGTGGCTACACATCCCCCACTCACCAGACTGGAGGGGCTACTCATGAGTGTAGTGGCTCCAGTCCGCCAGCAACAACAACAGCAGCAGACATGCATTATGATGGAGGCTGGAGCCACGCAGCAGCAAGACAGTGAACGTGCAGGTAATATGCCATATGTATAGTTGACTGTTGTGTACACTGGTAGTTAATGCATGTGTGAGGTGTGTCCTTGGTTTGTAGCTGTCACCATAGTATTTAATGTGCAAGTGTGATATCCTCAATATTAGCAGCTGACCTGTGAAAGGCGACTGTTGTACTACTGACCTGTATCATACTCAGTAACAATGGCACAGTTGTGCCCACTGACATTAGTTTCTTCACGTCTGCAGGACCCTCTGGTATAACAGCAATGCAGCCTATCCATGCTGGTGAGTGTGTATTAACAATTCCTGTAATAGTGTTGATAGTAATAGTACTATTTGGCTCACTTAGTAGTGCTCTTTGTATGCATGTAGGTGTGTCTGTGTCTGTGTGTTGATATCACGCATACTGAGTAATGTACAATTGTGTGAAACAGTGTGCATGTGTGCATGTGTGCACCTGTGCATGTGTGCATGTGTGCACCTGTGCACATGTGCACCTGTGCACTTGTGCATGTGTGCATGTGTGCATGTGTCCATGTGTGCACGTGTGCATGTGTGCATGTGTGCATGTGTGCACCTGTGCATGTGTGCATGTGTGCACGTGTGCATGTGTGCACCTGTGCATGTGTGCACGTGTGCATGTGTGCACCTGTGCACGTGTTCATGTGTGCACCTGTGCACGTGTGCACGTGTGCATGTGTGCATGTGTGCAGCTGTGCATGTGTGCATGTGTGCATGTGTGCACATGTGCACCTGTGCATGTGTGCATGTGTGCATGTGTGCATCACTGGTAATGTGTAGACATTGTAAACTGTGTTTCCTGTTTCCCTCCCACAGGTTCTGTTGCTGCTCTGGTGTCATGTAGCAGGGAACCTGAATCAGGTGTCGTGGGTACTGATAATGATGACATCTGTGTAATGGCACAGGAAAGTATGCCAGGGTCCGCCATTGGTCAGCCGATTGACAGTACACAGCTGTCGACCCCATCAATGCGCACAGTTATCCTGCCAATACACCCTTTGTCACCAATGTCCCTAGGTGATGGACAGCATACAGTGGGCATTGACCAGGGTCATGTGGTATCTGTGGCACATGCCTCCCCACACAGCAGCCATGGGCATGGCCCAGAGATGGTACCACACAGACAGATGTCCAGGGGTTCTCGTGGGAGCATCCGTGGGCATACTGCCCCTGTCAGACGTGCCCACAGAGGTCTTACAACCTCAGCTATGTTTCGGGCTGTCACGCAGGCACAGTCACGTATGGAACGGTACATCAGACAGGGTCTGAGGGAGCTGACAGCATGTCGCACAGCCATGACTGACAGTATGCGTGACATTCCAGCTGCCATCCATGATTTCACCGATGTCATAGACAGACGCTGTGGGGCCATATTAGACCGGTTCCACAACTACATGTCCAGGGCGATAGTGGGCGGTTGAGGCGTCAACGTGGCTGTATGCCAGCAACAGCAGCAGCTGGCAGTCATCACAGATGACAGCAGGGCCGTGGCCGCCCCGTAGTGCCAGCAGCAGCCCCAGCAATGCTGGGTCTGTGCTGTCATCAGACCACCCCAGGAGACCACGTGCACGTGGCTCTGGCCAGGCCCGACAGGGATCTGTGTCCAGTCAACGAACACCTGCTTCTGATGACAGTACCCAGTCTGGGTTGGTACCGGATACGGTCCATAGCACCCCTGCAAGGCACAGGTACCGTGTCCGTGGCCAGAGACACTGATCTGTATGACCTGGCAGGTACAGTCTGTGGCTGTCCACAAACACCAGTATATGGCAGCCATGAGGTGGAACTGTGTGCATCCATACACACATGCGAATTGACAACACCTAGGGCTACCGCATACACGCACACACTGCATCAACATTGCCCCACCTTCTACTGCTGTCCCTCACCAACACGCATACACATACATGTCAATTGGTGGTATCGGTGGCTGACTCAGGCATACCAAGTTCACACCCTGTGCATATGATGAAACTGTGCCACCTCCTGTAATCTGTAACAACTGTGCAGGTACAGGTTAACATGTTGCTGATGCACAGGGTGACCACATAGATGTGTAGTAATAGTATCATGTTGTTAACAGTACTGTGTGCTGAATTAAATGTGGGTATATCACAGCATGCCTGATGCAGTAAGTGCGTGATTGTCATGTCCTGTTGTCTACACCCATGGTAAGTACCATAGTGTATCATCTGCACATGTTGGCATACTGGTGGTAATGATGTCAACAGAAGGCTACATACATAGGTAGCACAGGGGATAAGGTAATGAATGTAGTAATACACAATGATGGACAAGTAAATTGCAAGTGGCATGTTGCCCACACTGGACTCTGCAATGCAGATGTTTGAGGATGTTGATATGTGTGCAGTACTACACGACTGGTACAGGACACACAGGAGCACCCTAGCACTGCATGCTCACATCTCATACCATGCTA
Source organism: Protopterus annectens (assembly GCF_019279795.1). Classification (NCBI taxonomy): domain Eukaryota; kingdom Metazoa; phylum Chordata; order Ceratodontiformes; family Protopteridae; genus Protopterus; species Protopterus annectens. Next base: position 1,044,974,293 of record NC_056731.1, read on the forward strand.
GACAGCCCCATAACACATAACTAACTGTCACAGGAGGGAGAGTCCCCATATATGTCAGGGATACTGTGGTGGCAGGCAAGGTAGCATACATCCTACTAAGTATGGAACCACTGAGTGAAGGCTCAGTGTCTGTTATTTGACATGTGTATTACTGCAGGTATGAGCACATGGGTTTCCATCCAGTTATTGTACATCCTGACAGTACATGGTCTGTACACTTGTGTGCACTGAGACTGGACCCTAGTCATCTGACCCGTGTATTTGCATGTACATGTGCATAGTGCCTGCATATTTGCAGTGTTACCTACTGGAACTGGTACAGCTTGTTTGTTGTACAATGGACTACATGCAGCCCTGTTTACTGTAGCTTTGTTTGCATGCATGTTTGCTTGCAATTACCCTGGAATACTGATCACACCTGCAATGCATAGTTATAGAGCTTCTGTGGACTCCTAGTGCCATCTGCATAGCTTACTATATGTATGTCCATGTCCCACTTGACAGGATGTCACTGTTTGTCCTGTTCACATGTACATTGCCTGTGACACAGTGCATATGACTTACCTGGCATGTGTCCATGTGAACAGTCATATATGCTACTGCTAACTAATCACAGGCACTACACCTTCACATATTCATCTTCTGTTGAACTACCTGCTTCACTAGGGACGGCCTGCACCTGTCACCCCTGGGCTTTCAGATATTGGCAAAGGCTCTTGCTACCCCCATAGTGCCTATGTTAGGCAATGCTCATATGACAAACCCACCTTCATAGGTATCACAAGGGATAAGAAACTAAGAGTAATGCTACCCAATGCCAGAAGTCTAAACCTCCAGATGCATGCACCCAAAACACTCCTTGGCATGGAGAACATCGATATCTGTGCAGTAACAGATGCCTGGTTCAGGGCTACTGAGAGCACACCAGCACTACCAGGTTTAACCTGGTTGATTTCTTTGAAACAGTCACCAAGGCCATTGACGAGGGAAGGTGGTTCACACAGCCTACCTGGACCTTGCAAAGCCTTCACAACAATACCCCACTTGGGCATTCTAGAGAAGCTCACCAGCTTAAATATAAACCCCTATGTCACTAGATGGATTGCACAGTGGCTCAAGGACAGAACCCACATGGTTAGAATTGCTGGAGCCATGCCAGACTCCAAACCAGTTACGAGTTGTGTCCCACAAGGCTCAGTCCTGGGACCTCTCTTGTTTGGTATATATTTATTGGAGGTACAGGCCAACACGGACGGACTGTGGCTGACAAAATATGCAGATGACTGTGAACTGGCCACCATAATCGGCTCTCCAGCCGACACAAGCATCTTCCAAAGGGGCATCATAGAAACAGACAACTTGTGCCAGAGCCATGGCCTTCAGCTTAACAGTGTTTAGAAAGGGAAATGTGCATCCTGTAGTCTGTTCACCTAGTTGCCAAAAGGGACATTGTCCTCACACACACTAACCCCCCTCAGCCAAAACCAGACACTTGCCATTTACAGGATTCAATCCCCTATCTGACTATGTTACGACATGCAAGACGGACACATTAGCAGAGTGTGCTATTTACATTACTGGAAGGTTTCCTTTCTCTTGCTGTACTTATAGGGTGCTGACATCATCAGTGTTTAGAAAGGGAAATGTGCATCCTGTAGTCTGTTCACCTAGTTGCCAAAAGGGACATTGTCCTCACACACACTAACCCCCCATCAGCCAAAAACACACACTTGCAGGATTTAAACCCCTATCTGACTATGCTATGACACTCGAGACGGACACATCAGCAGAATGTGCTATTGACATTACTGTGAGGTTTCCCTTCTCTTGCTGTACTTATAGGGTGCTGACATCATCAGTGTTTAGAAAGGGAAATGTGCATCCTGTAGTTTGTTCACCTAGTTGCCAAAAGGGACATTGTCCTCACACACACTAACCCCCCTCAGCCAAAACCACACACTTGCCATTTGCAGGATTCAAACCCCTATCTGACTATGCTACGACACGCAAGACGGACACATTAGCAGAGTGTGCTATTTACATTACTGGGAGGTTTTCCTTCTCTTGCTGTACTTATAGGGTGCTGACATCATCAGTGTTTAGAAAGGGAAATGTGCATCCTGTAGTCTGTTCTCCTAGTTGCCAAAAGGGACATTTCCCCCACACACACTAACTCCCCTCAGACAAATGCACACACTTGCCATTTGCAGGATTCAAACTCCTATCTAACTATGTTATGACAGACGCATTAGCAGAGTGCGCTATTCGCATTACTGGGAGGTTTCCCTTCTCCTGCTATACTTATAGAGTGCTGACATCATCAGTGTTTAGAAAGGGGAATGTGCATTCTGTAGTCTGTTATCCTAGCTGCCAGGAAGGACATTTTCCTCACACGCACTAGTCCCCCTCAGACAAACACACACACCTTGCCATTCACAGGATTCAAACCCCTATCGAATTATATTATGACACTTGAGATGGACGCATTACCAGAGCGTGCTATTCGCATTTCTGGGAGGTTTTTCTTCTCCTGCTGTACTTATTGAGTGCTGACATCATCGGTGTTTAGAAATGTGCATCCTGTAGTGTGTTTTCCCAGTTGCCAAAAGGGGCATTTCTCTCCCACAGACTTACACACACACCAACCCCCCTCCCTCACACACACTGAGCATTTGTAGGACTCAAACCCCTATTTAACTATGTTATGACACTTGTGACAGACGCATTAGCGGAGCGCGCTATTCACATTACTGGGAAGTTAATTTTCTCCTGCTGTACTTATAGGGTGCTGACATCATTTGTGTTTAGGAAGGGGAATGTGCATCCTGTGGGCAGGCAGACACCAAGCACACTCTGGCTTAACTGTCATTCCCTAGGGGAAAACAGCCTAGTGTTGACCTCTACACCCATATGTTTATTTGTCAAATGCACGTTATTTGTTGCTGGTAGACTGTTTGCACATCTTTATTGCCATAGCATTCCCTGTTTGCATGAACAACTTGTGCATCTGTGGAAGATGTTTGCATATGGGAGGGATCCACTATATCACGTATGTCTCTGTCATCATTTAACTGTGTGCACTGGCAGGCTGCTGTAATGTGGTTGGTTCCTGGAATAACACATAAAAATACCAGATATGTGTGTCCAACTACTAAACTGAGATTTGGCCTAAGTGTGTGAGCATGCCCAGTTCAGCCTTCCCATGGCATGTTGTCTGACATATGTCTCATTTATCAAAGTGTGTGAGCATGCCCAGTGTGAGCATTCCATATGTGGGACTCTGCAGCCCACCACCTTTGTGGATGAGTGTGAACTTCAACAAATATCACCCATTTATGGTTGTGTGTTGTGTGTCATGTTGTGTAGTTACTGTACAACTGCTTTGTGTGTGAACACAACAGGATTATACTGTGCCTGCAGTGTTTGCATGGGATACTTTGCATACAGTTGTCAACATCCTTTCACACTGACCTAACACTGTAGTACTGTATAGTGTACTGGTAGTACTTTGACTGTGGTGGACAGTATCCTGGGCTTTAGTCCTATCACTGCTTTACATTTCAATAGTGAGCACAACAGCCTGGTTAGGGGCCAGTTGTGTACATCTGACCATGTTGCATTCTGTTCAGATATGAACTACTTAAACCAGGCTTGTCCAACATTGGTAGTGTATTCCACAACATAGGTGTACATTTGCAAACACTAACGATGTGCCCTAGTCCATGTCTAATGCTAGTTGGAGAGTGTGTTTGTCCTTCAACACACATTGTAAGTGGAGTTTGCCATGACATATGTCATGGTTAGTATACTGTGCCTCTGTCTACCTGTGACATGACAGTGATACCCAGGATAAAGTTACCATCTCCCATCCACTCATCAAGATTCCTATTGAGGAAGATTGATAAGTGACTCTATAGGTAGCCTGTACTGGGGGTTCACTCATGGGTGGGGGTGGCTTCTGTGTTATGGATCATGCAGTACAGCTTGTCCTATGTAAGTCAGTGCTGGGGTTCAGGTCTCTCATGTGCATAGCTCACTGCCATTCAGATTGTACAAGGTGCAGCATGTTTATTGATACCAGCAACACAGGCAACACATGGCATCCGTGCAAGCTCTTTGATACTCCTGGTGAGGTACTGTTGGGGACTTTACGGTTGATGGAGATGTCTGCTGAGGTACATCCCACAGGGGCTATTGTAGTCAATTGTACCACTGATGAAGGATGACTGCAGAGCCACAATGACCTCCCCTTATCTAGATCTGACAACCTTCATGATTAGGTGGGTATATGGTATGTTTCTGTAAACACTACAGCACATGTTTGTCCAATGCAGGATATCTATCACCTTGTGTCCCCAGGTCTCTCATTACATGTTAACTACATAATGGGTTAACACCTATGTGGTAATTGGTGGGCACTTACTGTATATCCATGGGGGTTGACTATACACGTTTCTGCAATTAGCTTGCTGACATGGCTATGGCACCAGTTGTCTGTTTCTATGTGGCCGTTTTGTGGGATGCTTGTGTCAGCAGGTGGATCATATGTGGTGAGCAGTTTGTAGTCCTCTGCAAACATGTTCGGACACAGTCCTTCCATGTTTGCCTGTACCTATGGGACATATATACCAGACGAGGGAGATCCCAGGACCAAGCCTTGTGGGATGCCAGTTATATCTGGTTTGTAGTCTGACATGGCTGCAGCATGTCTGACCATGTCTGTTCTGTCCTTGGTCTGGTTTGCAACCCCTCTACTGACTTAGGGGTTTATATTTAAGCTGGTGAGCTTATCTATAATGAACACGTAGGGTATTGTATAGAAGCCTTTGCAAGGTCCAGCTACGCTGTGTGGACCACATTGCCCTCATCAATGACCTTAATGACTGTTTCTATTGAGTCAAACATGTTTAGGGGCAAGATCTGCACTTAAGAAAGCCACACTGGGTAGGGTCCGGTGTCAGTAGGTCCCCAATATCTTTATGTCTGTGGTACATGCTGATTCTTTCCATAGCTGTGCAGACCGAGCTTCTCAGGATTCTGGGGTAGTAGTTTTCAGTATCCAATTCAGGCAACACCTTTGTTGAGAAGGACCACTGTTGTTGTACACTGCTCTTTGGGTACATATTCTGTGGTAAGGCTGACATTGAACAGTAGTGTGGTTTGGAATTCCATTCATCTTGGAGTCCATGTTGCACTAAGCCCAGGACACCATCTCATACCATTGCTGCTGTGTGTTTTGCTTTGTAGATGTTGGCTGTTACCTCAGCATCTGCAATGTCAGGGGGCCAGCAGTCTGCTGGGATAGATATTCTGCATTCGGGGGGGGGGGGGGTTGCACTGCACCTGTCAGGATGTATGTTGGCAATATGTGTGTGTGTTTGTGATATTTGTGTGATTCAGAGCATATCTGTGAATCCCCAACATGGTTCCTACCATCAGTTGTGAAAGCCTTGGGATTATCCTTAGTGTCCTGTACAATTTGTATCTTCATAGGTTCAAAGGTTCATACTAGGCTATCCACCCTAGGGCATTTGTTAGCCTAGCCAGAGTGTGTGTGGCTTTTGCCACCCCTTGCTATGTGAATATTATGGCCATTTATGATTTGCTTTGCTGTGCCTCTGTCTGGACATGACACAGTGAAGGCCCCCAGTGTAACTCTACAATCATCCATCCACTTGGCAAGATTCCTGTTGAAGAGTGTCAGTGAGGGGCTCTGCCTAACATGGAGTGGGATTCTGGTCCAGGGTGTGGGGAGCCTCTGGATTATGTATATGTCCCACCAGCACATCCTATTTCATTATTTGTTGAGGTTGACATCTCTCACTCTCACAGCTCCGATGGCTTTGAGTTTTCTGGGGTGGAGCATGTCCATTACTCCTGTGTTGGGCATGGCCTTCTACAACAGGCATGCAATGCCTCTGTGTAGGCAGTATGTGACTGCATTCAGCTGGGGTGTCTACAGCCAGGCAGCATATGACATATATTTGAGACCCTTTATCCTGTTGGTGAGGTACCTTTGAGGTCTTTCTAACTGCTGCAGGTGTCAGGTAAGGTACATCCCATATGAGGCATTGTACTAGATTATGGGTGTGATTAGAGAACAGTATAGGGGCACAATGACCTCTGTTGACGTAGATGTGAATCCTTTCCTGATACGGTGTCAAATGTAGACAGTCTTCCTAGCCACATTGGCAATGTGGGTGTCACATAACAGGTTACTGTCCACTTGTGTCCCTAGGTCCCTGGTTACTCCTTCCATACATAATGGTTTACCACCTATGTGGTAATTTGTGGTACCTTGTTTGGTATTTGGTGGGACATTCATACTGTCCAGTGTCTTCAGGACGGCTGGGTGGGGTTCCTGTGTGTGAGAGTGTGGTCTGTAGCATGCTACAGACTGTACAGCAGTCTTGCCTACAGTTAGTTGCACATGGGTGGACTCCAATGCCTTGTGCATTGTCAGTTACCTGGATGTATGGGTGTCTGTGCTGAATATGGATACTCACCCTCCTTTTATGTTTTGTTCCAGGTTTTGGGGCCATGACACATGATACGTGGTATAACCTGGTAGTGCTGGTGTGCTGTCAGGAGGCTTGCAGCAGGTTTCTGTCACTGCACAGACATCAATATTCTCCATACTGGGGATGGCCTTGGGAGCATGCATATTGGGGTTTACACATCTGGCATTGGTCAGCATTACCCTTATGTTTCTTTCCACTTATGTTTTCTAGGGTGGTGGGTCAGTCTTTTCAGCCTTGCCTACAAAAGGCTCTATGGAGGTGGCAAAGGCCTTATCCAATATTCAGACGCCCAGGGGATACAGGTGCAAGCCATCCCAAGAACAGCTGCGTGGCTTGTCAAGCATGACATCCCAAGAAGACAGACATTGGATCCCCTTGGAATGACACCAGTAAGTGTGCCACTTGCTATGACTGATCATTCCGTGTTTGTACTGTGGCATTATTCTTGGTAAGGGTAGGATGCTGCAAACGGTGAGTGTCATACCGGCCTGGACTACATAATCAGAGAGCTCATCTATGTCTCTTTTCATGTAGTCTAGGGAGGTACATCTCAGGTCATTCATACCAGCATGGACTATGACTGCATCATATTTCTACTTGCTTTGGAGTGACCTGCATACTTCTGTTATGTGGCGTATTGTGGCAGCCTACAGGCAGCTTACTGTACCCTTTCCCTTGTTCAGTCTGGTGTGCGGGACAGCAGTGTGTCTGACTATGGAGTCACCTATTACAACTGTATCAGGCATGTTGTTTCTCCTTCTGGCCTGTGACGGTTTGGCACACCAGCTTTGTGTACTATGTGTTGCATGTGCTATGTTTGGAGGTTGTTTGATTGGGTGTCTGCTTTAGAGGCCTCTGTTGGTGTGCTGTGTTTGTAATTTGTGCCTCCAGGAATGCTTTTCTGTGTTTATGTCTTTGGTTTGCAGTTGTGATAGGTCTATGTGGGACTGTGTTTGTGGTGTGTGTGGTTACCTTCTCCTCCTGACTAGTTTTGGGAGTACTGAGTTGAGGGAGCTCAGCCTCCAGTTTGGATAGATGGTTGCATCTCTCACATATATTTGTATTTCTTGGGTGGAGTTGGGGGTTGTCTGTGTACTTGGGGCAGGTGTAACATTGCCTCAGGATTCACAGATTCAACTTGTTGTGGCTGGCCTTAGTGGATTGTATGTGTGGACATATTGTATTGCCATACTACTGATCAGTGATTACTTCATTGTTTATGTTTGCTCTATCATGTAGTAGCTTCCTCATTCTCTTGCATGGTTTGGTTATGGCTGGTGTCCACCATGCCAGATGCCTGCATTTATGGCATTGTGTCTTGTTGTTATTTGTGATTGCATAATCCAAGCATTCCTGGAAGTGTTCATGGAATGGCTGTATTACAGGTTCTGAGGTGTGGCCTATATTTTGCACCTGCACAGGACCTTTCATGGATTCCACATCAGTTTGGAGGAGTGCAAATATTGCTTTACACATGTTTTCCACTGTGGTTTTCTGGCCAGGGACTGTGGTCAGGATTTGTATATCCAGTGTGATTACTCTATGGTCTGGTTTTACCAGTGAGCAATACACTTCTCATCTTGCCATCCAGTACCCATGTTGCTGATTATCACATCCAGTATGCTTACCCCTCTTGTGGGAGTGGTACGTTGTTCCTGGGCATTTTGGTATTTGGATTCTATGAACTTTTGTCCTACAGTGTTGGAGCTAGTATAATGCTCCCAGTCTATGTCTGGGTATTTTCAGTCACCCAGTATAATATGGTTTGGAGGACTTGATATATTCATGTATTCCAGAGCATAGGCCGGGTGCAGTTCCTGGTGTTGGGACAGTAGTCTGTAGTAGGCTATAAACTGGGGGGCAGTTTTAGCCACTGTTACTTGACCATGGCTAGTCCATGCTGCTTCTTGTTGTGGTACCAACATGGGGGTGTGGTTATCCTTGACAATTCTTGCTAGTCACCCTCCTTTTGTAGCTTGTTCCATGTTTTGAGGCTGTACAGCACATAGTGTTAGGGTGCTGTTGTGAGCCTTGACTCAGTTTTCTGTTACAGAACAGATATCAACATTCTCCATACTGGGTGAGTTTAGACTGCTTGCATCTTGCTGTTTCGACTTATCCCTTATCTTATTCTTATCCCTTCTGATACCTATGGAGGTAGGTTTGTGTTTTGAGCCTTACCTATTCAAGGCACACTGTGGGTAACAACAGCCTTTGCCAGTATCCATACGGCCTGCACTGATAGGTGCATGCCAGTCCTAGCAGGTGGAGCATCATGTCATGCTCAGCATGTCATCCCAGGCTGGCACACATTGGATCCCCTTTGACTAACTGCGATACTTCAGTCAATTATTGCACTTGATCATCTCATTGTCATATTGTGGCATGATGCTTGGTGAGGGTAGGATGTTAGTCAGGGTCCTCAGGTGTGCATATAGTACATGGTGTTACATTACTTAACACATGGCATTCATGCCTCAGGTGGTGCTGCAGGGCTGCCTCTGTCAGATGCACATATTACACTCCCTGTACATGTTTGTGAGCAGGTCATGTCATTTTAGGCATCCCTGTTATTATCTGAGTGAGTCAGAGGGGGTATCATTCCCAGGGTTCCTACTGAGCCAGTGTATGTGCTATGCGTTGCCTCTTTGCCAAGGCCAGGGCATACTGGGCACGCCTCCTTCTGCCTACTGGGGCAGGCTCAGGTTGTTCCTCCTCCGAGTCACGCTCTGCCTGTGATGGCCTTGGCAATGGTGGGTGGGCTGTTTGGCCTGCCCCTATGCTGGTCCTGCTGCAGCTGTTTTCGCAAGATCATATTATGTAGCATAGCACATACCATGACAATTTGGGTACATGTAGTTGGTGTGTACTGCAAGGTTCCACCAGAAGTGTCCAGACACCAGAACCGGGAGTTGAGCAGCCCAAACACACACTCTATTACATTACGTGTTTGTGCGTGTGCCTCATTATGGTGTTCCTGTTCAGGTGTGTGTGCGTTTCTGATGGGTGTCATCAGCCATGGCTCCAGTGCATAACCTGCATCCCCCACTAGGTGTCCGTGCGGGATGTCCCCATTGGCAAATGTCTGGTACAGCTGTGTCAAATGCCAGATGTGGGAATCGTGGTAGCTCCCAGGACAGCCAGCACACACATTCATTATTATGCCCTGGGCATCACACACAACCTGGCAATTGATGGAGGGGAAGCCCTTGCGGTTGATGTATGCCCTACCCCGCTCACCAGCTGGTGCTTTGATGCGTATGTGCGTGCAGTCTATTACACCCACTACCTCAGGGTATTCCGCTATTTGCTGGAAGAGACGCATATTGCTGGCCAATACCTCACAGGCATTGGGGAAATATACATGATCACTGACATGTGCTGACATGGCATCCAGGAACTGGTGCAGTACCCTGGAGGCTGATGCCTGTGATATCCCCATCATATCACCAGTTGGTCTCTGGAAGGTACCTGTTGCTAGTATTCTTAGACCAACACATACCTTGGTTTCCACTGGGATGGGTTCCCCTCTGTGGGTTCTGTGTGTGAGGCGTGGCCTGCACATCTCCACTATTTGCTGCTGGAGCTCTCTGTCCACTCTATAGCACTCTACTATCTCCAGCTCATGTAACCCATGGTAGGTGACTCTGGGCCTGTGCACTCTTTTCCGTCTCCTCACTGTGGGTTGTCTGGCACCATCTGCATTGTCACCACCCTCAGCAAGTCGCCTATGTCTCTTTATGACAGCTATGGCAGCCCCTAACATTTCTGCTCTGAGTTCAGCTTTTTCAGTTTTCACTTCTAATAGCTTACTCCTGTCTTGCAGTGTCTCTTGAGAGAAACATCTTGCACTGCTGTTTGCAGATTTTTAAGTGTTGGGCTGAGCTACTATTCTGCCTGTGTAATTGCCTGCTTCTAATTGTTTTCACCTGCTAGCTCCAGCAGTATTCCCTGCTAGCTTCCTACTAATTCTGTTGCTTCCTTTTTCCTTTCTGTTTCCTCAGGGGGGAGCAGCGTGTATACCAGCAGAAACACGCTCACAGTGGCTTACACGTGCGCACACATGCTTACACGGTTCAGAATCTGCTTATTTGTGTTAAAACACGCGCACACCCATGCAAACAGTGTTAAACAGCTACCAACAGGCTCCCACATGCTCAGTCTGCCTTACACGCACGCACACTGACTTACTCGCGCTTCATGGTGTGCACACGTGCACATGCACACCCAGCAAGAAACTTTGGTGTAGGCAACAGTGTACACCTTCCATTTCTTGACTTTCTCATGCTTATCTAGTGGCACACCTCTTTCCATGATATCTGTCTGACATCTGTCATGTAACTCTGACCTCCAATGAACTGCATTTCTTTCTACCATTCCCCACTGTGATGTCACCTATCTCCTACTCTGTTCCTCCCCCTTCTGTAACTCTTACACTACTCAGACTGTGCTCATTTGCTATGTGACAGTGGAATTCAGTATCCTAACACTCATTTGCATCAGATTGCCTACTAATGCTTAGTTACATCTCTTAGACTCAGCTTCCCCCCTTAGCAACCACTACACGGTGGCCATGTTGGTTTTGGTCTGCTGGTCCCTGCATTGAAATTCCATGTATTGCATAAAACCCACATTTGTGGGTTTAAAACCTTCGTTTTTATGTTTTATACAGCGCAGCCCGTTTGCGCAGGGCTGCGCTGGGTTTAAACATTGGTGATCGCCGGAAAAAAAAAATGTTTAATATATTTGCATCAGGTTACCTTGCCAATGGCCGCATATTTGGCCATTGGCATGCTGCCTGACACATATGCACCCTTTATTTGGAGCTGACATGGCTCCATTGCGATTTTTTCAGAAACGTACTCAGTTGTCAACTGAGTACATTTCTGCAGCTAAAACTGCTCTTACACGGGCTGTTCTGGGCTTCCTGGATCGCTAATCATCCTCATTTGCATGCTATTCGGCTGCAAGTGAGGTGATTAGCTTATCCACGCCCACTCTGTGTAAGAGACGTTTTAGCTTGTCTCTTACACGGACTTTGGGATGTTCCTGGATCGCGAAGGCTGCATGGAGTCTTACACTACTCTTAGACTCCGTGCAAGCCTTCGTGAATCCTGCCCAATAATTGCAAAGCTCCACAAAAACATGAATAAAATACATAAACAACTGAATGGTGTTCAGAGTTGTACAATTGGATATACAAAGCAGACATGATTACATAGAATATAAAGAATTACAATACAGTTGACAAGTACAATAGATGCATTTTGTCAAATAAATTACAGCTATAAATGGTAGAATAGATAGGGTATGCAACTGGTAGGAGCCCCACAGTTATATAACAGTATTGGAGATGAGAAGGAAAAAGAAGATTTTGGAGTGAGCAAGTGATGGGAAAAGCAAAGAGACTAAGCTGGAGTGAGATTAATGTAGGAACTAGTAAGGAGAAAAGAAGAAAACTAGGTTATGGCAGGAGGAAGCTGTGTACAATTGCAGATCCTGGTGGAGTAGAGGTGATTATGAGTTAGTCTTAAAAAGAGGGCATTAAGAGGGAATTAAAAGATTTGCTCAGTTACAGTGATTTATTTTCAGCTAAGCAAAAACTGCATTACCCTATCATCTTCTTGTGTAATTCTCCATCTTGAACTCTGACTATACTCTTACTGAATTGTTTGTGTATGTGTTCATTCATTCATTCATTCATTCTTTCATACATTCATTCATTCTTTCACTTAGTCATAACATTTCTTGACCAAGGAGATTCAGCCACATGCTCACAAGTCCTAGTGAATTTTAAGTGGAAGAGATGTATGACATGGCAACCTTTTTATAGATATATAGTTTGCAGCATCAAGCATTACAGTAGCAGTGCCACAATTAGACATGAAACCAGGCTATGAGAAGGAAATAAAACTGAATTTTATTTAGTGTTGGAGATCTTCTGAATATATTTTATAAGGATTTTTGATAGGGTTGGTAAGTCAGTGATGGGACCTTAATTCTTTAAAAACATTGAAGAATCCCTTTTAGAGAAGAGTATGAGGGTCTTTATCAACATATTGACAATCAGGCCATCTTTGATAGATCAAATAATTAATACTGTGAAGGGATACATGACATTCATGGAACTGCTTTGTAATGCTGTATCTCATGTAACTAAAAGGAGAAAAATAAATGTTTTTTCAAGGGATAATATTAATCTATGTTATACAATATCTGCATAAAGAAGAAAACATCAAAAGAGGGCATTAGAAGGAATTAATTTCTATCAGATGTCTTGCTTGTAATAGATAATGAATCCTTGGTAAACTTAAATGAACAGAACCATTTTCCCACACCCCAACCAAATGAACAACTTAACTTTAAACAAAATTACACATTCCCTGTTGGGGAAAGTCCCTAATTTTATTTCTGTATCTTCTAAAGTCCCTAATGTCATTGATTTTAAGACTTCTTCCACATTCAAAATTAGAAGTAGCAATGGGCTTATTAGCCATTGTTCAAACCCTAACAATGCATTAATGAGAATTAGCATGGGAATTACATGGAATTGCATTCTTAGGGAACTCCCAGATGAAATGATTAGCATGGGTTGTTTCTGATGTTAAAATTAGACTACTATCTCTTGCTTCTCTGGTTTAAATACTTAGGATGTAGTTAATCTGCTTCCAAAATGTGTTGCAAATGATAAGGATTTTTCATCTTTTAATTACATATGCACATGTCAGTGTTTAATATATACTCCATTAAACTTATGAAGAAAACAATGCTCAGCACAGAAAAGTTCCATGACTGCAGCTCAACAAAACTTGTTCTTCATGAAATCCTACTATCTGGAAATAGTAGGATTTCATGAAGCACAAGTTCTGTTGGGCTGCAGTCATGGAACGTTTAGACAGTTTAGCTTAGATAAGTCTGAGGTAATCAGGACATGGGAGGACTTCCTCTGATTACAAGGTGCATTTTTCCAAGACAATTTATACACAAATGTTTAAGGTAGAAAGAACTTGACAGAGAAGATAAAAAAATGCTAATTCTTTAACAACAACAAAAAAAAGGATGAAGAGAGGAAATAGGGTCAGACAACATGGACATTGCCACCTTAAAAATATCTGTTATGCAAATGCAGGTAGCTTAGGTAAGTAACAGGCTGAACTAGAAATAATAATTGCTGAGAATGATTATAAAATATTATTGTTATGTTAGCCTGAAATAGAGCAAATGTAAATGTAGAAATTATATAGCATAAGGTTATCTCATCCTAGAAGTGTTGACTTATCTTCCATTGACACTTTCATTCTCTCATCCATAATTCAGTCTAATTACAAATAAAATCTCAAAAATTTAATTTGATTACATTTTTTAGTCCCCTCAGATCTCATCCTGCCAGCCTGGATCCCAGTGCCCTCATCCATGTCAAACATACCAGCCACTCTTCTGCCACCGGACTACTCTGGTATTGGTTGGCCGGGTTGTGGATCCTAGAGGTGTCCTGGAGGCTTGGCCATCTGTGCTTCCTCTTGTGGGTTGCTTTTAAATGCCCCACCCTCAATCCCTGCTACTCTCTCAGTCTCCCAAACCACTATTTGATCCCAGGTAGCCTAGGCTATAGTCAGGGCTTTTTCCTTCTATGCCTCCAGGGTGATTAGATTTGTTTAATTTTGGTATCTAAGGATAGCAAGGTTAGTTGCCGCCATGGAAGATTTAATTTAAATACTGCACAACATACTGATATTTTGGCAGATTTGGAAAGTGTTATGAATAAAAATTGATACTCCTTGCAGGTGATTTCAATTATGTACATATTAGTCATAATGCACATGTTACAGCTATCAATCTGGCATCAAACATTCCTGATCTTCCTTGTACCTCTGGGATATTTCAGCTGGTTACTTCTTCAGACAGAAGGAACTGCATCCTTGGCTTAGTCAAAACAAAAAAGTCACCATTTGATCTCAAACCTGATGAGTGGAGATCACAGTGCAGTTAGTTTCACAATTCCTCCTTTCATTTTGATTACAACTAAATTCAAAACCTAGGGCAACTCAAGAGTCAATCTCCTTGACTTTAGCACAGCATTTAAATTTATACACTGAGGTTCTATAACCAGCAAGGGTACTACTTCTACTAGGATCACAAAAGCATAGAAATTACAAGACAAGAAAGTAGGGATCCCATTTGTACCTGGTCTGATAGCCACACTCATGGTGTACCTTTGGCTTCTATACAGGCAATTTGTGTAAAGATAGAAATGAGTTTGTGGATGCTCATCTTGTAATTAAGATTTGTCTTGAAGGATTCAAAGAGTCACTCTGTTTAACATGTAAGAACACTTTATTCCAGAGATGAGGTAAACATCAGGTAATAAATTTGTCCCTAGACCATGTTATTTATAGAAATCAACGAGTGTTGGATCTTTATTGGCATAGAATGCAAGACATATCTCTTCAAGCAAGAAATTATAAGAGACTAATACAGAGATAGAGCTTCATGATTGTCTAGTTAACCAAGGACCTTTAGGCTAGCAAGCTTTGTAGTTAAAATCTCTGTGATATTTTTGGCTGGGTGAGATATCTAGATATGTACAATGAAAGGAGACTTGGTATTCTTATAATTGGTCTAGTTAGAGCAGAGTGCCGAGAGTTAATAATTTCTTTTGACCAGCATGAGATTAACCTTTAGATATCAGTTGCACTAAATAAAAGGACATCCTAGTGCTAATGATATGATGCATCATGGCAGTCAAAGTATTGGGAGATGTTGACCAAGGTGCCAAACTCCTGTACTACATCATTTGTTTGCAGTTGAGTACTGGCTATACTGTTAGTGGAGGATGAGAGTTATTTATCAATACTACACATTTTTGCATTTATTTCTAACCTTTTTTTCAATACATCATCAGTTTGTAAGGGTTAGGTCTTGACCTAGCCTGCAGTCATTGGCAAATTAGTTAATCATAGGCTTTGGAGTGGGGTTTGGAGGTTGGACAAGTGTATGACAAACAAGTGATCATTAATCCTGAGGCAAATCACTAATTGCCTTCTTTCTGAGTATAAGGTACCTGACACTTTACTATTTAGGTTCTATGTTAAAGCAAGTTTGTTATCCATGTTACCATGTGTCAGCATGCATTTAGGTCTCATAGCTTATTGATAATACCAGTATGGGGGATGGTGTCAAATGCCTTGGCTAGATCCAAACGAATACTATCCACTGTCTCTGTTACCTTATCAAAATGTTTATTAAATTAAATAGACATGACTTTTCTTTGACAATACCAAATAGCTGATGGTCTAGCTCTGTGAGGTTTTGATATCATAGTTAATTCAGTCATACAGGGTACATGTCATGGCTATGAAAATTAGGCTAGTTAGGCTAATGAGTTTCCTGATCCTGTGGTCTGTGGTAAGGGTCCCTCCTATAAATGGGCATCCCTAAAGCAGTTTTTCATACTTTATTGATGTACCCTTTGGCTAAACTTAAGTAAAATAAGATCAGTAGGTGTTTCTTGAGGGCATTCTTGTGACTTTTTATTAGACATCCATCTAAATTGTCTGGATCCTTGGAAGCGTCATTTCTTTGATTTTGAGAAAATAGTTAGGGCATGTTCCTTAATGATATTAGGGGTGTAAGGAATTCACTTCTTCATCTTCTTCTTTTGGCTTTTCCCTGATTTGTGAAATTTTGATGACAGCTTCCAGATAAAGTCATCACTGAAATTATTTGCAAATGTATAAGCTATGTCTTAGATGTCAGAGTGAGCAATGCCATTTTGGATTAGTTAAGACATAGCTATGTATTATGTTTTAATTTTCTGATGTACTTAAAAATGGTTTATAATTATGCTAGTTCCAGTTTATGTTTAATTTGATCATCCTGATAGTAGCCTTTAATTTGCTGTTGTACTTTTTGATAAAGCCTTGAATTTGGGTAGATTTATATATGCTATAAGGCTTTAGAATTTCTTTTCCTTTTGCTATAGAGCATGTTTATAATGGTAGACCACCAAGGTGGTTTATTTGTAAATTACCCATTATATGTGAATGCAGTGGGACTGCCTGGTGTATACATTTTTCCAGGAGGGATAATAAATTGGTTGCATAAGCAGAAGCTGAATCTACATGGAATAATGGTAATATTTTAAGTATATTTTGAGAGTTTGTCATAGAGTATAAGATGTTTTGTCTGAAAGAAATGCTTGTTCATGCATTAGTTACAACCCCCAAAGCTATTGCATGGATGGGACTATTACTCAGGTTTTTAAAAGTCTGGGACTGCTCCTCACTTACAAATCCATATAATTCTGCATTTCAGCCTCTCCATGAGTACAGTGTTCCTTTCTGTATTTATTATCTAAATGCTATAAATACTTTGGAAATTGTCCAGATTAGGGTTACCACCTTTTCAAATGGCTAAAGTGGGACATTTTTGGAACACACATCAGATTTCACAGGCTGACACATACCCACGGTCAGTACAAAGGACAGAACTTTACTTTTTTGCCTAAATAAAAGCTTATTCTTGTAGCAGTTTAGTTGCTTATTCTGTTTCTTGTAACATTTAGGTATTTTAGATACAGAAATAATTATTTTATGCAACTATTACATAACATATGGGACATAATTATGTCCTACAATCTCAGGACATTTGCCATTTTTAATATTTTTTGTCAGGACACAACTGCCCAAAGAGGGACTGTCCCTCGCAAAGTGGGACAGGTGGTAACCCTAGTTCAGATAAATTTTACTAAAGGGAATGAATCACTAAAGCAGCTATCTTACAGTAAAAGGCTAGACAAACTGATCACCACCAATCACCTGCTAATGGAGAAAAGTGTGCCTTACTTATGGAACTCTTGGTGATGAAAATTTAATAACGTCTGTACTTGGTCTGGAAATTGCAACTGATATTAGAAACAAAAGGCAACAATGACCCTTATATGCAGTTTCATTCAATAATACAATACATAGGGATCAATATATTTTTTAAAATGGTTCACAGACTATGAAATGAGTTACCATTATCAGTTAGAAGTGAAGGGTCTCTGTCGCTATCAATGTCATCACTTGATGCCTGGGTTGATTAAAGAAAGTTCAGCTTCAATGTAAAGTGGCTGGCATTTCCCGATGGCTATAGATGTAAAAAAAGGAATCTTTACTGTTATTAAACTATTTCTTCAAGTATCCTGGATATGGACTGCAAGTCTAATAAGTACATGTAAGATGTGGGAAAATGTAAACCACTGTGCTATAAGCACCTATATGGCTCCATTGAGAAGGAGTTATTATGGAATGCTTTTCTGATCATCCCCTAACAGATGCTATTAACATTACCATAAAACTAAACCTACACTACAGCTCAACTACCTGCAGCCTTAGAAGTGTCATCTTATTAATTTCCATTTTTGAACATTGTTACTTTGTGTATGAGTTTACTCATGTAGTTTCCTTTGGTGAAGATAAAACAAACATAAAAAGTAAGTACAGTGCAGTTTCATAAGTATTTCCAAGTGATACGTGAATTGTTTCCTGTGGTTAATACCATGCAAGAATGAATGCAGTTTATGCACAAATTAATGCCATTTAAAAGTACTTCTATAAGCATTTCGGCAAGGCAAATGTAAACTTGCAGAAATCAAGAATTGTTGTGGTTTATTATGTTTGTACTTTAAACATTCTATCACTTGGCTTTGAACCCAGGTCACACTGATTGATTTTTATTCATTTATTTACTTAACTTGATTGATGTGGACCCATCATTGAATTTACTTGTTTTGTTTCAAACTTTTTGTAGCTTCTGAAAGCTCCTGGATTGGTGAGTGGTAATGAAAGGCATAGCATACCGCAGAACTAGAATGCCTATATTTTCTAAGTAAAACTACAATTTCACTCTAAGGAAATTTCCTACTTAATGCAGGTACTAATCAGCTTTTGAATTTTATTGAGAGTTTTACAGCTATTCTGCTCAGAATCCAAGCTACGTAAATTATTTGATGTTAACTAGGGCTGTGTCATTAGGGACAGTTATGTCACAATTTGAAGATGCATAGTAAGCCTCTTGGGAACACCAAATAGCATTGTGAATCTTTTAAAAGTTTAAACTCAGACTTAGGTGACTGTGGAAACTGACAAAACATAAGAAGTTTGAGGTTAGTATCTGACTGATGAATCAGGTGATTGGATAGACCATCAGATTGTCAGGTCATCTGTACATAACAAAATAGGTAAATAATGTCATATTTTTGCAAAAAAGAACAAAACATACAGTGGGGTCTTGATAATGACCATTGTGGGCAACACTGGTTTCTAGAACAAGTTTTGATGTTCAAAGAGTTACTTGAACCCCAAAAGTTCTATCAAGTAGAAAGTAAGTTAACTTGGTTTGCATATTTTGTCCTAAGATACATGAGCCGAGTTCTGTAATAAATTTGTTGAGGAGACAAAGTTGGGGGCTTTATTCAAATTGACAAAAACGTGTGATTCAGCTGTCTGTCTTCCAAATTCCTGTGAATGGCATTAGTGAGGGAAAGCAGTGAGGTAGTGATGTTATGTACTTCCTAGAATCCATGCTCATTGTTATGCAGCATTTCATAGTTTTCTTTTTTTGCCTTTTTATTTAAGCTAAAGTGTCATAATGTGCTAAACACCCCATATCATAGTGTGAGTGAAAGTGTGTCTCCCCCTTTCATGTCACTACCATATGTGGTATCAATCTCATCATATACTTTGTATATGGTCAACTTTGTACCTATGTCAGGCGTTGCTGTTATATATGTGGGGTAACATAACTAAGTATAGCATCTGTCATATCTAATTATGTAACATGTGCTTGGTCTACGTTGTGTCTATGTTTATCTGTGCAGCTGGAACATAAGCAATTTCCTATGGGATCAAGAAAGTATTTCTGATTCTGATTTGGATGTACACAGCCTTTTCCAGAACCTTTAAAAGGAGTATAGGAGTAACATTGGCCTGTAAGTTAGTGTTGTGTGTCATGCTTCAGTAGGACAGTGCAGTGATATTTTAAGCAGAGTCAATGAAGTGATCCCAGGGGTGTATTTTCTGTTACCCATCCACTCATCAAGGTTTCTCTTGAAGAGTGTTAGTGAGGGGCTCTGCCTGATGTAATTTGGAATTTTGTTCCAAAGCATGGGGAGTCTCTGTGACAGGAATCTATCCCTGCAGCATGTTCTATTTATTGTTGTGATGAGGTTTAGCTCACTAGAGTGCATAGCTCGCAGTGACTTGGATTTCTTTAGGTGGAGCATGTCCATCAATTTTGAGTTGGACATGGCTTTGTAAGTCAGGCAGAGATCACCTCTGAGTAAGCGATATGCCAATGAGTACAGCTTTTTTCAGTTGGGCTGCATAGGACATATGTTTGAGACCAGTAATCCTCTTGGTAAGGTACTTTTGTGGTCTTTCCAGCTGTTGGAAGTGTCTTGTGAGGTACATTCCAAATGGGGCATTGTACTCTATGATGGGTCTAATGAGTGATGAGTAGAGGGGCACTATAACCTTTTTATTTCCAGATGCAAACCCTTTAGTAATTAGATGGGCCACATAGAAGGATTTCCTAACTACTTTGGCAATATGATTGCCAAAGGAGAGATTACTATCTACCTGGGTCCCCAGATCTCTTATTACCTCTTCTGTATTAAAGGGGCTGCCACCTATGTGGTAATTCATGGGTGTTTTGTTTTTCCCAAACGTGATGACTATGCATTTTTTGGCATTTAGCTTGAGTCCATGACTTTGACACCAGGTGTCCATCTCAGT
The DNA here is from genome assembly GCF_019279795.1 of Protopterus annectens. Taxonomy (NCBI): domain Eukaryota; kingdom Metazoa; phylum Chordata; order Ceratodontiformes; family Protopteridae; genus Protopterus; species Protopterus annectens. The sequence continues at coordinate 1,044,994,592 of NC_056731.1, forward strand.
AAGGCCCTTTTGGAGGATGTCCATGTCAGCCAGAGAGTCAATTATGGCTCCCAGTTTGCAGTCATCAGCGAACTTGGTTAGCCATAGTCCTCCTGTGTTTGCCTGTACTATCTGAGAAGTATATGCCGAACAGTAGGGATCCCAGGACCAAGCCTTGCGGGACACCATTTGTGACTGGTTTAGAGTCGGACCTGGAGCCTGCTATTCTTACCATGTGAGTTCTGTCTGTAAGCCAGTTGGCAACCCATCTCGTGATGTAGGGGTTTATGTTCAGGCTGGTGAGTTTTTCTGTAATACCCGAGTGGGGAATGGTGTCAAAAGCCTTAGCAAGGTCAAGGTAGGCTGTGTGACCCTCCTTTGCCTCGTCTATGGCCTTGGTGACTGTCTTGAAGAAGTCAACCAGGTTTATTAGGCATGATCTGCCCTTAACAAAGCCGAACTGGATCGGATAAAGTGTTTGGAGGTTCCCAATGTCTTTGTTAATGAGTTCCATGATGATGCACTCCATAGCCTTGCAGACCAGGCTAGTCAGGCTTATGGGGCAATAGTTACCATGGTCAGTTGTGGCCCCTCCTTTGTGGAGAGGAATAACCATTGCTGTGCACCATTCTATGGGCACATAGCCTGTGGAGAGGCTGAGGTTGAACAGCGTGTTTAGGTGGGGGGTTAGTTTGTTCTATAGTTCATGCAAGACGCAGCCTGGGACACCATCTGGTCCCATTGACGCTGTGTTTTTGGCTTTTGAAAGGGCTGTTTTCACCTGTGCGTCTGTGATTTTTGGGACACTACACTTTTCTGATATTGTTGTGGGCCATTTTGTAGGCGAGAGGGGGGTGAAGTTTGCAGTGACTCTATCTGCCAGGATATTGGCAATATCAGTAGGTTCAGTATATTTTGTGCTATTTTGCACTAGTTCAGTGCATATCTGCGAGTTGCCACTTAGATTCTTAAAATAGCTAAAGAAGGCTTTGTGGTTATCTTTTGAATCCTTGGCTATGTTTCTTTCTAAGTTAGCCTTGGATGATTTCATGAGGGACCTCAGTTTCTTACTGATACTGATCAGGGATGTCTTTCCTTCTTGGGATTTGCTTTTTTTCTGAACTAGTTTCCTCCTTCTATTGTATAGCCTGTTTATTGCAGGGGTCCATCAAACTGGTTTCCTTCTCTTAGAGGAGTGAGTCTTGGTTTTGCTAGGGATGGCACAATCCATGCATCATTGTAGGTGCTCATAGAGTGCATTTGTAAAGGTTTCTGCATCTTAGGCAGTGTTATCCTTTAGTGTGGGGGCTGTGAAACTTACTTCCTCTGTCTTAAGTAAGGTGAAGTTTGCTTTAGAAAAGTTTTTTTACTGTGGTTTCTTTAGTTGGGGGTGGTGGTGGGGTGTGGACATCCCAGAGTGATTAGTTTATGGTCTGATCTAACCAGTGATGGGTTGACCTCCAGTGTGGAACACCTGTCGCCCATGTTGGTGATGACCAGATCCAATATGTTTTCACCTCTGGTAGGGGAGTTTACCAGCTGATTCAGGGCGTTTGAGATGATGAATTCCAGGAAGCGCTGGGCCTGGGAATTTGTACTCGAGTAGTTTTCCCAGTGAATGGTAGGGTAATTAAAATCGTCCAATATCAGGGTGTTTGGTAGGACCTTCATGTTTTCCAGTGTCTCCAGAAAGGTGGAGTGGTGGTCCTGGGTCATGGAGGGTGATCTGTAGCAGGCCACAATTTGCATTGTGGATTTGCCCGATGTTAGTTGCACATGGATGATCTCAGAGGTATCATGTTGCACCACTAACCTGGATGTGTAGGTATCCTTGATGAATATGGATATACCCCCCCCCTCCTTTTGTGTTTCAGTCCGTGTTATGTGGCCAAAACATGTGGTATGAATTGTAGCCCAGTAGTGCTGGGGTGCTCTCTCGAGCCTTGAACCAGGTTTCAGTTACTGCACGGATGTCGACATTCTCGATACTGAAGAGTGCTTCGAGAGTGTTCATTTTGAGATTTAAATTCCTGGTGTTGAGTAGCATAACCCTCATTTTTTTGTTAATTGTGCTGTTTATGGAGGTGGGTTTGACTTTTGAGCCTTACCTAAAAAAGGAACTATGGGGGCAGCAAGAACCTTGGCCAGTATTCAAAAGCCTAGGGGTGGCAGGTGCAAGCCATCTTTTGTGAAGCAACGCAGCTTATCGAGCATGTCCTCCCAGGCTGACAGACACTGGATCCCCTTTGAATGACACCAAAAGCTTAGCCAATTGTTGAAATTGATCATTTTTTTCTTTATACTGAGGTATCATTCCTGGTGAGGGCAGGATGCTACTCAGGGTCAGGATCATACCAGCCTGGGCTACATGATCAGGGAGCTCTTCGATGTCTCTTTTCATGTAGTCCAGGGAGGTATGTCTCAGGTCATTCACTCCAAAATGAACAATGACAGAGTCATATTTGTACTTATTCTGGAGTGACCTGAGTGCTTGTGTTATGTGGCAGATTCTGGATCCTGACAGGCAGCTAACAGTAACCTTCTGCTTGTTCAACCTAGTGAGTGGGATGTCAGTGTGCCTGACTATAGAGTCACCTATTACTAGTGTGTTAGGTATGGTTTTTCGCCTTAAGGGCTGTGATTGTGCGGCACACTGATTTTGTGTATTATGCGTTGTCTGGTTTGTGATGGGAAGTGCAGGTTGTTAGGGTGTCTGCTTTGGAGGTCTCTGATGCTTTTGCAGGTTTTTATTTAGAGCCTCCGAGTATGATTTTGTGTATTTATATGCATTTTTTGCCAGGCCTGTTTTAGTAGGTCTGTGTGCGGCTGGAGTTTTGGTGCAAGTGTTAACCTTCTCCTCTTGACTGTCTGTTCCAGTCTTGGGTGGAGACAGCTTAGCTTCCAGTTTGGCTGTATAATTGCATCTCTCGGATATGTTAGTATTTTGTGGTAGGAGGAGAGGGTTGTCTGTGTACATGAAGCAATTATAACATTGCCTCAGGATACGCAGATTCACCAGCTGGACTGGAGAGTGCACCTGAAGTTGCCCTTTGGTCATGCCTGAATAGTAGGGTGAGCTGCTTAGTTGCTTGGTCGTTGAGGGGTGAATAAAGAGCCTTGCCCTGCTGGGCAATCAGTGTCAGGGTATATTAGTGCTTGCTATTAGGTCTGAGCAAGTGCTAGGCTGTAAGATGCTTTTTGACTGCTTAGGTTGAGAGTTAGACTAGTTTCAAGGGAAAAACTGAAGAGGAGACTTAGTGGAGCCGGGAATAATTTAACCATACCTAACTGGCACTGCCCGGTGCGCAAAACTGTGTAAACACAGTTTTTATAGTAGGGAAATGAAAGATATAGAAATTATCCCAAAATGGCCAATAAACTACTAACTTCTGGGCTGGAATCACTCCTCCAGGGACAGATAGGTTGCTCAAAGCTCCCCTCTCTCACAGGTGAGCAGAGAAACTTCCTTCTATCCAAGTAAGGTATGGGCAACTCAGAAACTAGTATCACAGCCCTGAATTTAGCACTAGCCTGAAAACTGGAATATACTAACTTAGAAAGGCGGGAAACAAGGATTTTTTTTGTTTGTTTTTTTGAAAAGATAAGGCAAAAACAGTAAAAAATACACTTAAAACAGCTTTAAACGACTACAAATGATCAGAAAAGGCTTTTGCACTTTAGTGTGTAGCCTACAACAGTTAAACAAATTATTTAAACAAAAAACAACTTTTTAAAAGTGCAGGCAGTCAAATAAGTACAATATGTGAAAAAAACAAGCTTTTAAATCACAATAAATGCTGGAAAATCTGCGTTTAGGCGGAAAACAGTTAAGTACAGCAAGAAAGTACAGAAAACATACTTAATCACGCCAAAGTCTCTCTCCTAAGCTAGAAGGCTTGTATCAGATTAAGGCTTTCTAGTGCTACCCAGAAGGTTAGTTACAGGAAAGATGTGAAACAATCGCAGATGTGGTCTTTTAAACCAGAAAGTTGAAAGAGACGGACAAGTCCAAATGGTCAATAAACTACAATTTCTGGGCCAAGAACCTCTCTTCTCATGGTAGACAGGCTACCTAGTACTTACTACTCCCACTGATAAGCTAGAAGGCTTTTCTCCAACACAGAAAGGCTTGCGGGGCTCAGAAGCTTACCAACAGTCCTGGATACAGCAACTCTGTATCTGGACTAGGCTAGTTACAGGAAAGGTGGGAAACAAGCAGAAGTGTGACTTTTAAACCAGAATGTTGAAAGAGATGGAAAAAAAACTGCCCAAATGGCCAATAGCTACAATTTCTGGGCCAGGAACCACTCCTCTTGTGGTAGATAGGCTACCTAATGCTTACCACTCCCACTGATAAGCTAGAAGGCTTCCCTCCAACACAAAAAGGTTTGGGGAGCTCAGAAGCTTACAAAGAGTCCTGGAATATAGCAAATCTGTACCTGGACTAGACTAGTTAAAGGAAAGGTGGGGAGCAAATACAAACTTAGGCTTTTTAAGCCAGTAAGTTGAAAGAGATGGAAAACTGCCCAAACAATCAAATAAAGTACAATTTCTGGACCAAAACTCACTCTTCCTGTGGAGGATAGGCTACCTAGTGCTTACCACTCCAACTGATAAGCTAGAAGGCTTTCCTCCAACACAGAAAGGCTTGGGGGCTCAGAAGCTTACTAACAATCCTGGATACAGCAACTTTGTAACCGGACTAGGCTAGTTATAGGAAAGGTGGGAAACAGGCACAAGTGCGGCTTTCAAACCAGAACGTTGAAAGAGATGGAAAAAAACTCCTCTAACAGCCAATAGCTACAATTTCTGGGCCAGGGACCACTCCTCTTGTGGTAGATAGGCTACCTGATGCTTACCACTCCCACTGATAAGCTAGAAGGTTTCCCTCCACACTGAAAGGCTTGGGGGGCTCAGAAGCTTACAAAGAATCCTGGATACAGCAAATCTGTACCTGGACTAGACTAGTAACAGGAAAGGCAGAAAACAAGCGCAAACACAGGCTTTTAAATCAGAAGGTTGAAAGAGATGGAAAAGCTTTCCAAATGGCCAATAAACTATAATGTCTGGGCCAGAAACCACTCCTCCTGTGGTAGATAGGTTACCTAGTGCTTACAACTCCCACTGATAAGCTAGAAGGCTTCTCTCCAACACAGAAGGGCTTGGGGGGCTCAGAAGCTTACCAACAGTCCTGGATACAGCAAATCTGTACCTGGATTACACTAGTTATAGGAAAGGTGGGGACCAAATGCAAAACAGGCTTTTAACCAGAAAGTAGAAAGAGATAGACAAACTGCCCAAACGGCCAATGAATTACAATTTCAGGGCCAAAACCCACTCTTCCCATGGTATATAGGCTACCTAGTGCTTACCACTCCCACTGATAAACTAGAAGGCTTCCCTCCAACACAGAAAGGCTTGGAGGGCTCAGAAGCTTACTAACAGTCCTGGATACAGCAAGTCTGTATCTGGACTTGAATAGTTACAGGAAACAAGCTTAGATTTTTTTTTTGTTACAGAAAAGCAGCTAAAATAGCAGTAAATACTAGCAGTAAATATATCCTACCTTTTAAAACTCCCTCACAGTCACAATTTGCATTCTGAGCCAATGAATAAAAATTCAACACAACTTAAAGCAATAAGCACAAACAAACACATGCACAGGAAAAAACAAGCAAAAAATATACGAAGTAGAGGAATCATTCAAAAACACTTATTTTGTGTTACTGATTACGTTGAACATTGCTGCCATAACCCAATAATTATTAAGTGTATTAAGTTTATAATGTTCATATTAAATAATATCTCAACTTCAAAAAACTATTTATGGATAATTGGTCATTCAACCTAGGAGCCATGTGAGCATTTCATCCGATTTGACGGATTAATTCTCTGGTTTCAATATAATCAACCCATGGACCACCTCTGGGGTTTTTCCTAATCATGTCAACCCCAAAGAATAGAAACCTATGGTTGCAAAATTTAGAAATGTGTTTAAAAAGAGCATCATTCTGTTTTTTGTGCTTGATGTCATATATGTAATTTGATTCCTAAAACTCCATTTATATATCTGATAGTAAACGGGAGGGGTTATATCATTAGTGCATGTGCCCAGTTTCTAGACCATAATCTGAAACGTCTATTCAAGGATGAGTACCATCTCTATAAGGACTCGTGTCATTTTTTAGATAAAATCAGTAAATTGGAATTTAATGAAAATTACTTCATCATAATAGATATGAAGCATTTTTATATGGTTATGCCTCATGAGCAGGGGGTCTTATTGTTTACCGAATATCTTAATAGGAGGGGAGTGGATTAGGATAAAATCCATTTCTATGAAGAACTTTTGGAAATTATTCTTAAGAACAACTTCATATATTTTGAAGGACAATAATACCTTCAGAAGGAAGGGCTGGCAATGGGAACCCCTTGCAGCTCCTTATTTGCGAATATCTTAATTCTGCAATGGGAACATCTTTATATACATAACAGTACATTTACTCATTCTTTTACATGCTATTTATGCTATTTGTATGACATATTTATAGTGTGGTGGAACAGCAAGGAAGAAATAGCATTGTTTGTTGAATATCGTAAAGGTAGCACCACATTTTTGGCATTTACTTATGATTTTAGTGATACAAATATTACATACCTGGATGTGTCACTAGATAAGGATTACATTAATAGAAAATATACCTCCTGCATTTACAGGAAAACCATCTGCTCCAGTACCCTCCTATACTTCTCTAGATCCCACCCCTTCTCCCATAAAAAGGCTGTTATAAAAGGACAACTCATTAGAGCAGCAAGTATGACAACTTTGGAACATCATTTTGAGGTTGAATGTTATATTATAATGAATATGTTTTTAAGAAGAGGTTACCCAACAGGGCTTGTTGGATGAGATGATCTTAGAAGTTAAGTGTAAAAGGAATAGTGGGCATTTTCTACCATTATTAAACAACATCATGAATGGTAGCAACAGGATAATAAAGGACAGAGTAGAACTAGTAAGGGGTGCCCAGCAAGGCTACTGTAACTCCTTCATTACCAGCTTCAACTCAGAACGTAGTTTTATTAGATGGATTTTGAGGGAAAATAGGATTATCTTACAGGCAGATAATGCCAATTTGTGAAAAAGTGAGGGAAGGACTTGATATAGTTTATAGAAAAGGCATGACCTTTAAGAATATTTTTGAGAGAAACAACAACTCCATCAGCAAAAATCCTTCCATGAATAAGTGTGGGCAATATAATTACTGTAAATATATCCAAATTGGTGATCAATTTACTATTCATGGGTATCTATCTTTCGGCTTTTCCCAGTTAGGGGTCGCCACAGTAGAACTCCAGTCCGCTAATGATTGACAGTAGATTTTTACGTACCGAGTTGCCAGCCCTGACGCACAACCTTCAACGAAGATACGCCCATTCATGCATGTCTCCACACAGAAGATGCTTTAGCTGAGAATCGAACAGGACGTCTTACTGTGAGGCGACAATGCTACCGCAACACCACCTTTTCATATTAAAAACAAATTCAATTGTGACAGTTCTGGCTTAGTTTATGTAGAGCTATGTCATTTATGTCAAGGCTTCTACATAGAGAAGACCGAACGCAAGCTCCGGGAATGTATTTATGAGCATCTATATGAAATCTAGAAAGAAAAGAACACTAATGGACTTTTCAAACATATTAATGAATTCCAGGTAAACTCATTTAACTTTATGGGACTTGAGAAAGTAGAGTGGAATGCTTGAGGAGGTCCATGGCAGATAATTTTAGAAAAAAGAGAGTTATAATGGCAGTCTAAGAGTAAGACGGCAGTGTGCCATGCATATTAATGAATGCACGCTGTCTCAAATCTAAAACTAACATGGAGCATGGACGAGTGTAGGGGGCATGTCAGACTGCCAATCAGTCCAAAAATCCACGTCCCTGCAAGTTTGAAACTCGGGAAATATCTAGTTACATGAGCGAATCCACTCATGTTTACATTCTAACACTAAACACCCCATTTAGTAAACCTCGTACAAATATCAAAAGTAAAAGAAATGTTTTTTTTTTTTCATTTCTGATATAGCTGCCCGTATTTGCATGGGTTTGCCCATTGCTTAGCTACAGTTAGCAGTTTAGACACCAAAGAGGATAATAAGAAAAATATATGCAAATTAAGTGAAATAGCGATAGCGTAGTGGTTAGAGCCTTCGCACAAAGAGCAGGCATTCCCGCGTCGAGTCCCACCACTACACTTTTCATTTTCTGTTGGAAATCTGTATACAAAAATATTTCCTGACATGTATTATTTAAAGTTTTGTAAAAACCATTGAAATGTTATATGTAGTAGTGAACGAATTATATATATATATATATATATATATATATATATATATATATATATATATATATATATATATATATATATATATATATATATATATATAGAGGAAGGTGAAATGGTTATGCATACTGATGCATGAGTTACTTATTTTAAGCAATGTAAAGCACTGCTAAGCATATTTTACTAGTATTGAGCATATTTATATTTAATTGCTCATAGCTGAGCACTGCATTAACTAGCGCAATGTCTTTGCGTGGAGCTGCGCATCGCACAAACTAGTGTAACTAGAACATGTTTGCGTATAGCTGCGCAGCGCGCTAACCAGCTCAACGTCGGGCAATGTCGAGCAATGTCGGGTAACATCAGGTAACGTTGAGCAATGCTGAGCAAAGTCGGGCAAAGTTTAGCAAAGTCAGCTAAATACGACCACACCTCCCTTACTGTACCTTAACCATTCAGGTCTGGCCAGTAGAAAAATAAAAAACAGTGACAGGGCTCGAACTCGGTATACTGTGCACTATAGTCACAGTACATAACCACTAACCCATGACAGCATTTCATAACCATGCACTTTCAACAGACACATATCTATCAAAGGAATATTAAACATTGCTAACATCAGCTAAGCAGGTGTGCCTACAGCTGAGTTTTTTCAAAACTGGCCAATCACAGATAAGTGTGGGAAATTAGGTATATTTAAGCTCCACAGGTGGGAATACTTGCCATAACTGGTTGTAGCTCCCTTCTGCAGTCAGCATGGCCAGTGTTGGAGAAGGCACTCGATTTCGAGCGCAATGTTGGGGCATTGAGGAGACCAAAGTAATGGTTTGGCTCCTTGTCCACAATCATGAGGAAAGACTCCTGCAGGGCCAGTACCAGGGCACCCAATACAAAACGGAGGCCTGGAAATGTCTAGCTCGTGACCTCACCAATGCCACTGGCGTTACTCAGACTGTTGAGCAGGTCAGGCACCATTACTCTGACTTGAAGCGACGTAATGAGGATCAACTGGACCAGTGTATCCAGGAGGCCCGTGGGATGGCAAATGCCCCAGTACTGAGTAAGAAGCCATTGTATTAAGTAGTTAAGAATTGCTATGCTTGTTTATATATGGATAGGTATGTCTCATTATCACTGCATTTACTTCACAGCTGCAGGTGTCCGGGCTATGAATCATCAAGCCCATGAAGATAGGCTGCAAAGGCTGTGTCACCAGGCAGGTTAGTAATTATTCTTCATGCACTGTTATATAAAATAAATGAGAGAGCCTTCAAAAAAGTATTTTAACCCAATAAATAAAGGTATAATAATTCTTTAATAATTATTCTGCATGTATTGTTATATAAAATAAATGAGAGAGCCTTCAAAAATTGTTTTAACCCAATAAATAACGGTGTAATAAATCTTTAATAAAGGTATAATTCCTGGGGTGCATCTGTGTGATTTTCTTTGATATGTTGTTGTACTGTTGCATTTTAGAAATAGCACTGTTGTATTAAGCAGTGTTAGTTAACCCACACTTGGTTAGGCCGATATAAAGTGGATGAAGGGAGTGCCAGTAGCTTTTATGCATATTTACAGCCCTTAACTGTTGGTTCATGCCCAGCATGTACAGGTTAATCTGGCACATGAATAGCTTGGTATTGTGTTCCCCAGAAATGTCAGTGTGCTGCCAGAAATGTAGGGAGCTGTTAACATATAACTGATAATTTCACCTGAACATATCTAGATATTTATATGAAAGTAGAGCTATCAGTGTACCATCTCAGCAGTAGTGTGTATGAGCAACTCTCAAAATATGTAGCAGTAACATCTGCATCCTAGACAGTTTGTATGTCAGATACAGCTCATGTATATAATGATCTAGCAAAATCCAATTGCACAATAGAAGGACATTGGGTAGTGTAATAATACATGTAAGGGACATATAACTGCAGTTAATAGGAATGTAGTGTAAACTAGAAGGATATATATGTTGTTAATTGAGCTATTTTTTCCTCCCTACTGTATGTGCATAAAAAATGCAATTCCTCACCTCAATGGGTATGTCTAATCTCAAAACATTTGTTGGGACATATGTCCTATTGGTTTATAAATATTTGCATTCATTTCTATGCATGTGCCCTATTCAAATACCACAATATTGGTGGTCTGTTGCCCTCAATTAAACCTGCATACTGTTGTAATGTCCACTATTGTTTTATATATGCATGTGCTATGCTTGCTTTTCAACTGTTGAAACTCTGGTGTGTTGGGTTAATGGGAATACTTCTGCATGCTGTTATAACTAACTGGGAATGCTGTTGACTGTTACTAGCCCATATCTTTATCAAATTCTCCAAAACATAGTTCGTATGGGAAGGCCGGTCCCAGCGGACCCACCTGTCCCACCTCAGCTGGCCATGGCACCTGGCACCAGCAGGTCCGGTGCCCAGCCTGGGACCTCCTCCTCCATTGGCCCTGTGCCACCTTCAGATGGAAGCACTGCAGAGGATGGGTTTCACCCTCCGTGCAAGTGTGGGCAGAGGTGGGCCACCTATCACCCTTCTAATGGTCCGGGCTATGGTGCGTAGAGAGATCGAGCGTTCTGTTGCAGAACCTCTACGCCAGCTTGAGGCATGAGTGGCGCAACTCCCAGGTTAGCCTTCCCCTCCTACACATCCCCCAGCACAGCCACCCTCTGGGCTGATAAGGTGCAGTAGTGACTGCTCATGGGTGGGGATCTCAGTTCCACTGTTGCCATCTGTGGGCTCATGGGCTTGTGATTTCCAAACATGCCTCCCCGTCAGTGGTGTTCACCCACCACATGTGTCATATTCCACCCCTGTATGCATCTTGTTTGTCTTGTCTGTTTACCTCCCCAATCCACCTCCCCACATATACCTACTTCCCCTACCCCACATTCCACTCAAACCTGAAAAAAAAAGGGCAATCTGCTCCCAAAAAAAAAATTACGCCCCATACATAGCTGCCCATTTTGCACACATGTCCCCTGGACACATAAAATGTAATTTAATTGGCATTACAACATACTTTGTTGTGCTCACCCCTCTCTCAGGGGTTGAAGGTTTCATATTTACCTCCAAATTTATTCCATATGCACAGCTGTTGCTGTTAAAGAAATGGGCAGCTATGGACCTTCCCTACACCCGTCCTGCACATCCCAAGCTATTTTTCCGACTGTCTTTCCCTCTTTGTGCCCCTTTTTCACCACTTTCCTATCTCCCCATTTTCTTTTCTTTCAAAGAAATGAGCGGTGGGGTTAGCGGGAGTAAGCACTATTAAGCAGTAGTTAGCGGGTTTGTGTGAGTGTGCACCTGTTTGTGCTTAGCTAAGCATTACTAAGCATCACGCAAACCCACGCAAACCCACTTACAACTGCTTAAAAGTGCCTTAGCATCTCTGTATGTGAGGGCCCTTGTTCTGCTCAGCAGCAAAATAAAACACCTTTGTCAGTCTCAAACATGTACACACTACACTGCATGAAGTACCACTAAGCCACGGTAGATGTACAACAAGTTGGTGCTGAAATAAATATATCATGTATCAGAAAGAGTGAATGTAAAGGAAAAATAGGAATGCCATACCACACAACTTGTTCTGTGGATCTTTACCAACAGTTGTTGTGGGATTACATTACATGACTGTGATAAGAGAACCAGCCATTCTAGCTGGAAATAATGTTACACCATCACTTTACAACCCCCACACAGTATCACAGCAGGACAAACACTGGCATATCTGTTTAGGGCAGAGGCCATACCTCCCAAATGTCCCTAATTTTTAGGGATGTCCCTGATTTTGAAACAAAATTTAGCTCTGTCCCTCTGAATCCCTCTGAAAACTACTGACTTTGGCCAGAAAGGTGGTGAATTACACCTAATGAGTAATGACAATAATTAAGAGTTCTTCAGAAAAGGTGTATTAATCCATATGCTCTGGTTTCTCAAAGTCTCAACTTAATGGCACAAATATATTAAATGTGTCCCTGACTTTTTCTCTACTTTTCCCTGAGTTTGTTCAAATATGTACCTGAGTGTTTAAGAGGTCTGGCAGAGGCAGAAACAGAGGCATAGCAGCCTTTCTGCTGTTACACACTGTGCAAATAGTTTTGGAAGGAGTTCTGGAAGCATACCCTTATGTAGGAATACAACACTGAAATAGAAAAGGATGTAGCCATGTACTGGTAGCAACCAACTGTAACAATGCCATTGCTCTAGTGCTGAAAAGACCTATGTGGTGCACAGACAAAGAATAACAGGCTACTTTCTGGCTACCATGTGGATAGGTCCACAGTTGGGAGTTACACAGACAGACTACTTGCCTTGATAAACTAACATGTACACAGCAACCCTGTAAGCCCAGCAAGATAAAATTCACACAGTAATACGTATGCTCTCTGTACTTCTGCACCCCTACCCAAATGTAGAATACACCTATGTGTGCAGGGTCTACCAAGGATGTAGGTAAGCATACTCACAGTACTGAAATGTGTCCAGTTTTCTTGAGCAGCTTGTGCTAATGTCAACACTAAAAAAGCACAAACTGTTTAGAACTGAGTAAATGAATATTCACAGTATAGCAGTTCACAAACAATTCTTGTGCCAAAGGAATACATCTCAATAACTGGCTTTGTATGGCAGTTAATTGTAAAATTTGAAGAGAAAGTACATCCTCCCATATATCTTGGGTTAGCATTTTGAGGGGTGAGTACGTCTACACTGACAAGTGTGTACTGGAAGCAGCAACATTTAGGTCTGAGTACAAAATGTAAATCACTGGCTACACCCCTGGCTTCTGATATAAGAACTATACCAACCTTCTGTCTTAAACAATGATGTCCACAGCAAACAATGATGATCTCCATCTTGGAAAGCTGAAAGTGCCATGCCTACCTGAGTTAGCAATTTATAGTATTGGGTTGCTATGACAGTGATTACTGCAATTACTACACAGCAGGCTGCATGCAATTAGCAAATGGTGGCCACTAATTGGTGCAGAGGCCATCACATGCTCATGTGCAAATACCTACAAAAGCAGGCTGCAATCGCTGCCAACAAACTCAATCACTCTATTGCAAAGACTGACAGAGAGAGAGACAGAGAGACAGAGAAAAGGAAAAAGAAAAAGAAATAATACCAAATCATACAAAGGAAAGGTATGTGACACATATGTATTTACTGGCATGTAGTAGATGTTTTTGAAGAGTAGTCTACATAATGTGCACCATTCATATGTGGCAGCAGTACTTATCTATGCACAGATGCCCTGCTTAACTACTGCTATGGACAATACAGTGTGTACCTGTGGGCAGTGGGACATACCTGTGAAATGTGTAGCTCAGCATTAAATGTCAAAAATCTGATCCATGTTATCTGTGTTTTGTACAGTAGTGTGGCCAATGGCTGTTGGGGGATTAGTGCTGCCATTATATAAACATGGGTGTGACAGAGCAGCACATGCATGATAGTCATATTAAAGTGTAGCTTAGCATTGGCAACTGCTGTAGCAGTCTATTATACTTATCTAGCATTTGTAGCTATATATACCCCCTCTAATGTTAGTGTGTGTTCGCATGTGACCTGTTTGTGTTGCAGCAAGGCCCAACAGTTCAGCTGTGAGGTCCAGGGACTTACAACAGTGTGGAGCTTGTGTGTGTATGCCACACACATACGGAGAAATATATATGTGTCATATATATTCACATCTGTATATGTGCATAGAGCAGGGGACATATTGCAACTGCTTGTGAAGGGTGGAGATATATATGTTGGTGAAGGTTAGTATGCGCATATTTGTATGTAGGATTTAGTGTGTGACAAACAAGACAGCATACAGTGCTGGTATATGACATGTGGTGGTTAAACAGTGTGGGTGGTTTGTTCAGTTTGCAATGTTGAAGCCAGTGAGGCCTGCTAAAGCTACCTGGGCTGTGAACACTTTCAATGCATTTATCACAAGACTGTGTGATATTATTACATTACTGTACACCTCACATCCTTTGTATAATTGATATTCCCACTATGAAAGGTGAAATGTATATGTGCCTACATACATATGTATGTATATGTACACCGATGGATGTGTATATATATATATATATATATATATATATATATATATATATATATATATATATATAAATAGATATATATATATATATATATATATATATATATACATATAATATATATATATATATATATATATATATATATATATATATATATATATATATATATAGAGAGAGAGAGAGAGAGAGAGCAAGCGAGAGAGTCATATATACTCATACATACCTACATCTACTTGTTGCAATAGATTCTCGGTACTGTTGACTGACTGTGATGGTCAATGTGTTTGTGAATACGTCAAAGATATGTATTTGTGGGATAGCTTAGTGGGAAACTGTTTATGTCATGGTATTATGGGTCCTTGCTTTGATCCCAGCAAAAGCTGTGTATTCTGTTGCTAGGCAGAAAAAGTGCTATGGCATACAGTGTGATTAAGTCCCTTGATTTTAACTGGGGTGTGTCATTGGAGGCTAAAGCACTACATCTATGATTATTGATTGGTACTGATGCTGAATCCAAATCCTGTGTGTACTGTAGTGCTACTTGAAGCTCTGGGCCTGTACAGCAAAGTATGGTGCATGTCCACATTGCTTGCATCCACTGTTTTGTGTTGTCGCTGTATTCATCACAGATTACATTCCTCAAGATTAAGGTTTTTAAGTACCGACACACAGTACTGTATAGTACACACGTAAAGCTTATCTGGGTTGCCATACCTTTGTGTCCTGTAATTATGTCTGATGTGTGTGTGGGCATGTCTGTAACATGTTCTCTGTCATATGTGTGGTAAAACATATGACTGCGTATCTAGCAACATTTCTAGTGGACTACAGCAGTATGCGACCTATATTCCCAATTGTGCACATATTTTGGCCAAGGGTTTTCCATTAACAAGTTGTGTGGTATAATAGTAATACATTTACTGGACCTTGCACTCATTGTGATGGATGACATATTTCTTTACACATCAGCTTGATGTATATCTGCTGTGGCTAGGTGGTGCATTGTGTTGCATACAGTGTGCCAGGTACTCTTGTATAGTCTTATATAGTGATTTTATTTTGTTGCTGTGCAGAACATGGTTCATTAGATAGAGTGAGCCAGGCACTTTCAAGCAGTTGTGGGGTGAGCAGTGATAAGTGGTAGTTAAAGTGTTTCACTCTCAGTTAGCTAATAGGTTGCTATATATGGCAGTTCAATGATATCTGTACTCTATAATGTTAAATGTGCCATATGACTTGCTCAGACATATTTTTGCTTTATGTCTTCCGGGGATCATGGCACATCACAGAAATCCTAGCTATAGTAGTGCTGAAGATGAGATCATTACTAGCTGTATGATTCAGCACTACAGTCTAATGTTCTCACGAACCAGCCAGAACCAGCAGGAGCGTACTGCAATGTCGCAAGATGTTGTCCGGAGGCTAAATGAGGTAGGCCTGCATAAATGGACATATGAGCAGGTACGCCACCACTGCAGTGATCTACTCAGACATGTCCGTCAGTGTGCTTCTGATGTGCGGAGATAACAGCTTGCAACAGGAGGTGGTGTTAATATCCACCCCCCCCTCACCAGAGTGGAGGAGCGGCTCCTGAGCCTTGTGGCATTTGCCCAACAACAACAGCAGCAGACATACACCATGATGGAGGTTGGAGCCTCCCAGCAAGCACACAGGGAGCATGCAGGTAACATGGCATACCTGTAGACTACAGTTATCTGTATTGGTAGATCATGCATATGTGAGATGTGGAGTGTGCAGTTAGAAGATGTGGAGCCTGTTGTTGTACAATACTGATTATTTGGAACATAATCTGTAGGCCTGTGAATGTAAACTGTTGTTCTACTGTAAGATTGCAAACACACCGTAGCAATGCCACAGTTGTGGCCACTGACAAACTGTCTCATCTCTATGTAGGTCCCTCTGGGGTGATATCAAGGCAGCGGACAGATGCTGGTGAGTGTGTTCTACATTTATTATTGTAAATAAAAAGTGCATGGCATAGTTAAGGTGTAGTCCATCTACACATGTAACACACCTACCCATAATGCATGCTATGCATGTTTGGTGTAAGACCACACACATCTCACTAATGTGATTAGCTGCCTCAAACACATGCAATACCCAGATCATCTCAAACAAATATGGCTACACTGTAGCGACCATTGGATAGGCAAAGTTGATACTCAACATGCACATAACATACACAACTATGTCATACACAGAGCATTTTAACATGCTACACATAAATGATTCACAAACCCTTTGTAAATACACACTCCAGTATCCAAAATCTCATCCACATATTACATATAATATACCTGAGGGGTAGAGGCCTATCATGGGGCATTTAAACACTCTGCAACACACTACACATTCATGTCAGGGAATGCTCCTTATTGGCCTCCTTACAAACCCTTGTAACAACCGGTTGTGAAATGGTGAATGTAGCCAAGGTAGTACAGTTCCGGTACAGCATGATTAGTGCTGGTTTGGGAAACATTTCTAGCCTTGAGTAACCACATGATGCTTCATAATGATGGCCTATGGTACTATACCCCATCCAGTTATTGTAATCACA
This sequence comes from Protopterus annectens, assembly GCF_019279795.1. Lineage (NCBI taxonomy): Eukaryota > Metazoa > Chordata > Ceratodontiformes > Protopteridae > Protopterus > Protopterus annectens. The sequence goes on from NC_056731.1 coordinate 1,045,011,570, forward strand.
GTACTACACATAGCATTCATTGCTATACACCTCAATGTTGTGTGTGTGCAAACATATGCACCTCTAAACAATATACATACCAATCACCATTTGCACAACTGACATATATATGTATTGTGATGCTATTAAGTGGCTAGGTCATATGACACACATTGAGTATGTGTGATGTTTAAATATGCAGTTGTGTTTTAGCATGTAATGTCATGGATGACACTGGCATGTCCACAATATGATCCACACTCACCATAACTACTGTACATTGGGTATGTGGACGAATGGTATTCCATCAATTATACATGCACCACTGATGATGTTGTGTGAATACTCATCATGCATGTGCTAAAACTGTGTCCACAATTATTTGCTAAAGACACAGAGGCTGTAATCAGCATTGGATACTTATCTGAGATGGTATGTAGACCTGTGAGTTATGGTGCACAGTACATTACAGAGTTTTGAATACTTGCACATCAATGTTGAGTCCATGTATGCATTGCATTCCAGGGGGAGGCCAATCACCTAATAACAAAACACATGCATCAAAGCCATGTATACTGTTAGTAACAAGGACTGTCTACACTTGCACTGCATGCTGTTGAGCAACACATGTCCTGCATGCTGACATGTGTGATATGACTGTTTTGCTTGTGATACTGTACCCCACCATCACCTGCTATTGTGTATGTTCTGAGATTGCTGGTGTTTTGTGTGTGTGGGTGTGTGTGTGTGCGTGTGTGTGTGTGTGTGTGTGTGTGTGTGTCTGCTTTAGGGAGGAGTGTATTTGTGTGTGTGCATGTGTGCATGTGCACATGTGTGCATGTGCATGTGTATGTGTGCATGTGTGCATGTGCATGTGAATGTTTGCATGTGTGCATGTGCATGTGTGCATGTGGTCTGACATCATGTTCAGGTCTTAAAGTGTGTTTCCTGTTTTCCTCTCACAGGTGCTGAGGTGGGGCTGGTTCAGTACAGCAGGAACCTGATGTCACTGAGACAGACATTGATCATGAGGATAGGTGTGTTGAGGCACAGGCAGGTTTGTCAGGGTCTGTTGTTGGGCCACCAGTTTACAGTACACAAGTTTCCACCCCATCCATGCACACAGTCATGCCGCTTGTACATCCATCATCACCATTGCCCTTAGCTGAGGGACAGTGTACAGTTGGCACTGGCCAGGACAGTGTGGTATCTATGGCACACATATCAGGACACAGCAGCCATAGCTAGATGTCTGGAATGGTACCACATAGGCAGATACCCAGGGATTCTCTTCAGAGCACTGCTGGTCATCATGCCCCTGGCAGATGTGCCACAACTCTTTCAACCACACGCATGTTCCAGGCTGTCATGGAGACACAGGCACGAATGGAGTGGTACACCAGACAGGGACTAATGGCACAGAGGGCTCATAACACCTCTGTAAATGACAGTATCCATGACCTAGCAGGTGCCATATGTAATTACACTGAGATCATTGATAGATGTTGGGGTGAGACATTGGATGTCCTCCACAATGTCATGTCCATGTGTCAGGACAGTGCGGGATGGTTGAGACGTTGACGTGGGCGTATGCCAGCAACATCAGCAGCTGGAGGTTGCCGTGGACGTCCAGCAAGTCACAGCTGCTCCCGTAGTGCCAGTACCAGCCCCAGCAATGTTGGGGGGCTGTCCATAGATTGCCCTAGAAGACCACGTGCACGTGGCTCTGGCCAGTCCCAGCAGGGACCTGGATTCAGTGGACATATGTCAAACTCTGAGGATAGTACCCAGTCTGGATTAGTACCTGATACTGTCTGTAGCACCCCTGCCAGGCACAGTTTCTGTATCCATGGCCAGAGATGGTGATCTGTAAAGCCTGCCAGGTACAGTCTGTAGCTGTCCCACAAATCCCCATATATGGCAGCCACATGGTGGAACTGTGTGCATGCCGACACACACACACACATAAACCAGAAACCTAGGGCAAACACATACCCGCACACATTACATCAACATTGGCCAATAATAGTACACCTGGCCCTCACACACACACTCACACACACATGTCAATTGTATGGCTCAGTGTAGGCCTCTGGCAAACCAACAACACACCCTGTGCATATGATGAAACCTGTGCCACCTCCTGTCATCTGTAACATTGATGCAGAAACAGGCTAACATGGTGCTGATGCACAGGATGACTTTGATAAAGTATAGCAATGGTTGAATGTGTAGCATGTTGTCAGCAGTAAAGTGTAATGATATCCTTGAAGGTGTAGCTGAGCAGGCATGATGCATTAAAGCTGTAACTAGTAATGTTGTATTGTTTCCACCAGTGTTTATTCCAATTGTGTTTTGTTTGCCCATGTGCCACTTGGCTGATGTGTGTAGTTGTGTCAGCATGTGTTATACAGTGGACAGTAAGTGTGGGGTGTGTGCAGCACAGGTTTGCAGGTGTACATTTGTGAACATGATGGAGGTGCACTGTCTGCATGTACGTGTATATTGGACACATGGGCAGGGTGACATGCCCTGTATTGGCCAGTGTTAACACTCCATAGTTTCTATTGTTGGCCAGTATGCATTGTACTACACACGTTTTGGAACTTGAATACGCATGTGTGTGTATGACACGAGTTGACACTGTGCTGTGGGTGATGCTGTTGTTACTATCTGTCATTGGTTTGCATTACTAAGGTTAACACTGTCCCAGCTGCATAATCTTGTATTAATGCACACTGTTCACCTACTGTGCTGTCACAAACATAAGAAATTCTCACTTATACAGTAAAAGTGCATTAGTCTCATGGACCCCTGCCATAAACTAAATATATAATAGAAAGTGTGATGTTATACCAAAAAAGAGTTACATACCAAGAAGGGATAACCTCTCTGGTCAGTATCATTGGGCAAATTCAATCCCTCAATAAACATACAAGGCAAGCTTCAAAATACAAAATGGCAATGATTCCAAAGACAACACTAAAGCCTTCTTTACTGTTGTTCATAATCTACAGGGGAAATCTCAGATTGGGTCACAGTTAATGTAAATGGTCACAAAGTACACTTATCTGACTGACATTACCAATTCCTTGTCAGACAGTTTGAATGCGGATTTCACCACCCTGTCACTATACAAGGGCCACATTTCCAGACCTGCAGAACATAATAACTGATGATTCACAGACACTCTAGTTAAAACATCTCTTTAACAAGGTCCACACCACAGTGGCAATGGTACTGGACAGTGTCCCTGGCTGTGTCATACACAAGCTGACATATGAAGTCACCACTCACCTAAACGCTCTGTCCAGATGGAGCCTCTATACAGGTTACATACATGTGGAATGATGTATGGTAATGGTGTTCACAGTCCACAAGGGTTGAGCTACAACATCTTCTTCTCCTTTTGGATGCTTCCATTAGGGTCGCCACAGTACATCATCTGTTTCCATGTCTTCCTCCCCTCTGCATCTTGCACTGTCACACCATCCACCTGCATGTCCTCTCTCATCACAGCCATAAACCTCATCTTAGGCATTCCTCTTTTCCTGTTACCTGGCGACTTCATCCTTAGCATCTATTTCACAATATACTCTGCATCCCTCCTCAGCACATGTACAGACCAACTTAATACTGCCAATCTGGCATGGTCTACTAACCTTCAAACCTGGCCTGACCCTCTAATATACTTATTCTTAAACCTGTCCACCCTCGTCACATCCAGTGCAAATGTTAACATAAATTGATTAAGGGTAGAACTACAACAGGTCCTGGAAACTCTCACCCTATAAGCCAGACCAATGTTATCTGGAAGGCTATGTTGCACAGCATTATGGAACTTATTAACAGAGACATTATGAACCTCCAAACACTGAACCATACCCACTTAGGTTCTCTAAAGGCCAGATCATGGCTCCTACACCTAGTAAACTTCAAGCCAGTCAACAAAGCTATAGGTGAGGGAGGGGAGGTCAACACAGCCAAGCTATAGCTCACCAGCAAATCATACCCATCCCACATACTGGTATTAGACATAACCTCAACAGACTGACCATAAACGATTGTTAGATGATGGCTTGATAACTGATGCACAGATGTAGGACACAGTAACATTTGCAGCCTCCATGTACTATTCTATGCCAGTAACAAGTGGTATTCACCTGCACTCAGTCCTAGGACTACTCCTGTTTGGCATATAGCTTTCTTAGGTACAAGCAAACACAGTAGGGATATGTCTGCCCACATTTGTTGAAAATGCATACTGTGGGCTATACTTTATTCTCCAGATGACACACACATTCTCCAAAATGGTATCATACAGATAGAACATTGGTGTCAAACTCATGCTGTAAAGCTATAAGCCTAAGAAAGCATAGTTATCCACTTTTATAAAAACATAGTATCCCAAGAGTACCACGTAGGTAATAGCCCCCAAAATGTGGAACAGGTACTAATGTATACATAGAGCCATATGTTAAGTCATCTCACCTTTGATAATCACATTACCAAAGGGTTTTGGAAATCCCTCTGTGCAGCACATAAGCATGCAGATCCACAGAGGTTGTTGCACACATATAATGATTAGTCATCTTTGCCAGATTTTGCTTGCTTTGAAACAGGTTTCAGATATACCTCAAGCATAAACCCTCACTCACATTCTTCAATAGAAACCGTGATGAGTGGATGTGAAACGGAAGCCATAGCCCAGGGATCACTGCAATGGCTAAGCTTGTCACAAGCATACAGAAGTGACCTAAGGTCTGAAAAGCACCAGCACGCTCTGGCAAAGATAACACATGTGTTCATGGAGAAAGCAGAGTACCCAACTATGAAATACTTGAAGTCACATGTATGTATATGGATTTGCCCCACAGCTACCTTACATGTGTAATGCACATACAGTTGTCACTGTGATATGTCATACACTATAAAAATCAAAACTCACTCCACATTGGCCAACGGTGTCACACACCTGGAGCACATTCAAACTCTTTCCTAACTGCATTATACTACAACAGTATGCATTTACACGACGTGCTATACACATTAGTAGGATTTCACTTTTCCACAGGTATATTTGTAGGATGGTGACATCATCAGACTTGACAAAGATGAGTATACCACTTTTAAGGTGTTTGAGTAGTCTCCAAAAAGATTGTGCCACCCTACAGAGACACACACACACAGTTGGTAAGTGGTGGATTCAAACTCCTACCCAACTACATTATGGTAATGTAGCAATACGCATTTACACAACACACTATACACATTACTGGGGTATCACCTTTCCACAGGTATGTTTGTAGGATGGTGACATCATCAGACTTGACAAAGATGAGTATACCACTTTTAAGGTGTTTGAGTAGTCTCCAAACAGGTTGTTCTTTCCCAGGGACACACACACACAGTTTGTAAGTGCAGAATTCAAACCCCTATCTAACTACATTATGATATTACAGCAGTACACATTTACATGACACGCTATACATATTACTGGGGTTTCATTTTTCCACAAGTATATTTGTAGGATGGTGACATCATCGGACTTGACAAAGATGAGTATACCACTTTTAAGGTGTTTGAGTAGTCTCCAAAAAAGTTGCTTCTCCCCAGGCAGACAAACTCAGTTGGCAAGTACTGGATTCAAGCCCTACCTAACTACATTATGATAATGTAGTAGTACACATTTGCATGACGCGCTATGCACATTACTGGGGTTTCACTTTTCCATAGGTATATAGTGACATCACCAAACTTGACAAAGATGAGCATACCACTTTTAAGGTGTTTGAGTAGTCTCCAAAAACATTGTTCCTCCCCAAGGAGACACAGTTGGTAAGTGCTAGATTCAACCCCCTACCTAATTACATAATGATACAACAGCAGTACACATTTACACAATGCGCTATACACATCACTAGGATGTTGCCTTTCCACAGGTATATTTGTAGGATGGTGACATCATTGGAATTGACAAAAATGAGTATACCACTTATAAGGTGTTTGAGTAGTCTCCAAAAAGGTTGCTCTGCCCCAGGAAGACATACACAGTTTGCAAGTGCAGGATTCAAACCCCTATCTAACTACATTATGATAATGCAGTAGTATGCATTTACACAATTCGCTATGCACATTACTGAACTATCACCTTTCCATAGGTATATTTGTAGGATAGTGACATCATCAGACTTGACAAAGATGAGCATACCACTTTTAAGGTGTTTGAGTAGTCTCCAAAAACATAGCTCCTCCCCAGAGAGACACATACACACACACAGTTGGCAAGTGCTAGATTCAAACCCCTACCAAACTACATTATGATACTACAGCAGTAGGCATTTGCACAACACGCAATACACATTACTGGGATTTCACTTTTCCACAGGTATATTTGTAGGATGGTGACATCATTGGAATTGACAAAGATGAGTATACCACTTCTAAGGTGTTTGAGTAGTCTCCAAAAAGGTTGCTCCTCCCCAGGGAGAGACACACACACACACACACACACACACACACACACACACACACACACACACACACACACACACACACACACACACACACACACACACACACACACAGTTGGCAAGTGCGGTGTTCTTAATCCGAACTAAGTATGTCTTTACACTTCAGCAAGCAATAAGGAGTTACAGGATGCATTACAGACATTACTTGCTGACAGTTTGCACAAAGGTTTTGTTCACATTTGCTAACCTCAGCAGGCTTATCATACTAGGTATTGTGAGTGTATTGTATGCAAAGGCCATGACCATATCATATATGGGTTGATGCACCACATGCTGGCACACACAGGGTCAAACCTTGAGTAGCATCTTACCTTCACCTACATGATACTGCAATATAACAGAAAGATGATAAACTTTAACAATTGGCTGAGCTTCTGGTGTCATTCAAAGGGGATCTAGTCTCTGTCTGCCTGTGATGACATGATAGACAAGCCTTGTTGCTTCACTACAGATGGTTTGCACCTGTCGCCCCTATGCTTCTGAATACTGGCCAAGGCTCATGCTGTCCCCATATTACCTTTTTTAAGCAAGGCTCAAAGGTTCATAGGTGCATAGGTAGGTACTAGTCTATCAGCCCTGGGGCCTATACAAGGCCAGCCAAAAAGGTACCCTGGCTTTTGCCACCCAAGAAATTTATTTTCCTGTGCCACTGTTGTGCAGAGACACAGAAGTGATCCCCAGGGTGAATTTCCTATTTCCCATCCATTAATCAAGATTTTCCTTGAAGAGTGCTAATGAGGAGCTTTGTTGATATAGTGAGGTAGTTTATTCTGGAGTATGTCAAGTCTGTGGGACAGGAATCTATCCCTCTGGCATGTTCTGTTTATTGTGGTGACAAGGTTTAGATCCTTAGAGCGTGAAGGTTCATAGGTTCATAGGTAGGTACTAGGCTATCTGCCCAAGGGAATTTATAAGCCTAGCCAGAATGTGTTGGCTTTCGCCTCCCTTTTAAATTAGTTTCCTGGGCCTCTGTCTGGCAGGGCCACTGAAGTGATCCCAGGGATAAATTTACAATTTCCCATTCACTCATCAAGATTCCTCTTGAAGAGAGTCTGCAAGGGGCTCTGCCTAACATCAACTGTGATTCTATTTCAGAGTGAGGTAAGTCTCTGGGACAGGAATCTATCCCTCCAGCACATCCTGTTTATTGCTTTGCTGAGGTTTAATTCACTGGAGCGTGAGGCTCTAAGAGATTTTTTTTTTTGAGGTGGAGCATGTCCATTAATTCCGGGTTGGACATGGCCTTATATGTCAGGCATAGATCACCTCTGAGCAGGCAGTAAGCAACCAAGTAGAGCTGGAGTTTCTTTAGCCGAGCTGCATAGGGCATCTCTTTGAGGCCCAGGATCCTCTTGGTGAGGTACTTCTGTGGTCTTTCCAGCTGTTGCATGTGCCAATTAAGGTACATACCAAATGGGACATTGTACTCTATTATGGGCCTAATGAGTGATGAGTAGAGGGACACAATGACCTCTCTTGATCTAGAGGTGAAACCTTTTGTGATTAGGTGGGCTACATAGAAGGAATAACTAACCACTTTGCCAATGTGATTATCAAAGGAGAGGTTACTATCTACCTGGGTCCCCAGGTCCCTAATTACATTTTCTGTACCTAGTGGATTACCACCTATGTGGTAATTTGTGGGCACTTTGTTTTTTCCAAAGGGGATGACTATGCATTTTTTGCCATTCAGCTTGAGGCCATGGTTTTGACACCAGGTATCTGTCTCTGTAAGACCCTTCTGGAGGATGTCTGTGTCAGCCAGAGAGTCAATTATGGCCCCCAGTTTACAGTCATCTGGGAACTTGGTCAGCCATAGTCCTCTCATGCTTGTCTGTCCCTCAGAGAAGTATATACTGAACAGGAAGGATCCCAGGACCGAGACCTGTGGGATGCCACTTGTGACTGGTTTAGAGTCAGATGTGGCACCTGCAACTCTGACCATGTGTGTTCTATCCGTGAGCCAGTTGGCCACCCATCTCATGACACAGGGGTTACTGTTCAAGCTGGTAAGCTTGTCTATGATGCCAGAGTGGGGAATGGTGTCAAAGGCCTTAGTGAGGTACAGGTAGGCTGAGTGAACTACCTTCCCTTCATCTATGGCCTTGGTAACTGTTTCAAAGAAGTCAACTGGGTTTAGGAGGCAGGATCTGCCTTTAACAAAGCCAGATTGGGTAGGGTCCAGTATCTGGAGGTTCCCAATGTCTCTATTTATGAGTTCCATGATCATTAACTCCATAGCTTTGCAGACCAGGCTGGTCAGGCTTATAGGGCAATAGTTCCCAGGTTCTGTTGTGGCACCACCTTTGTGGAGTGGGATGACTGTTGCTGTACACCATTCTTTGGGTACATAGCCTGTGGTAAGGTTGAGTCTGAACAGTGAATGTAGGTGAGGGTTTAGTTCCTTTTGGAGCTCATGTAAGACACAGCCTGGTACACCATTCAGTCCCATTGATGCTGTGTTCTTAGCTTTGGAGAGGGCTGTTTTTACCTGCATGTCCATGAAGTCTGGGGCTCTGCATTCTTCTGGTATGGACACGGGCCCTTTTGGAGATGAGGGGGGGGGGGTGAAGTTAGCACTGAACTTGTCTACCAGGATGTTGGTAATGTCAGTTGGTTCAGTGTATTTTTTGCCATTTTGCAGTGGCTGAAAGCATATCTGACAGTTGCCACCTAAATGTTTGATATAGCTAAAGAAGGCTTTGTGGTTATCTTTAGATTCCTTGGCAATTTTTCTTTAGAAACTGGACTTGGATTATTTTATGAGCGATCATAGTTTCTTGCTAATAATGATCAGTGATGCCTTTCCTTTTTGGAATTTTGCTCTTTCATGTGTTAGTTTCCTCCTTCTGTTGTATAGCTTATTTATGGGCAAGGACCACCAGATTGGTTTCTTCTTTTTGGAGGAGTGAGTCTTGGTTTTTATTGGGATGGATCGATCCATGCATCCCTGTAGATGCTCATAGAAAGCACTTGTAAAGGATTCTGCAGATTGGATAGCAATATCCTGTAGCAAAGGGGCTTTGAAACTTTCCACTTCGGTCTTGAGAAGTGTGAAGTTTGCGTTTGAAACATTTTTCACAGTGGTTTTGTTGACTGGGGGGGGGGTCAGGATGTGGATGTCCAGTGTGATTACTTCATGATCTGATATTACCAGCAAGGGGTTTACCTCTGGTGTGGAACACTGATCCCCCATGTTGGTGATGATCAGGTCCAGTATGTTGTCACCTCTAGTGGGTGTGGTGACCAGCTGTTCCAGGCCGTTTGAGTTTATAAACTCTAGGAAGCATTGGGCAAAGGACTTTGTACTTGAGTAATTCTCCCAGTCAATGTTTGAGTAGTTGAAATCTCCTCATATCATGGTGTTTGGTAGGACCTTTATATTTCCCAGTGTTTTCAGGAATACTGAATGAGGGTCCTGAGACAAGGTATGTGATCTGTAGCAGGCTATGATCTGATAAGCAGCTTTGCCCAATGTTAGTTGCACTTGCATGGTCTCCAAGGCCTTGTGCTGTGTCACTAACCTGGAGGTGTGGGTATCCTTTATGAAAATGAATACACCCCCTCCTTTTGTATTTCAGTCTAGTTTTTGGGGCCGACACTCGGAGGGATTGGGATTTCTTTAAGTGGAGCATGTCCAATAGCTCTGTGTTTGACATAGCTTTGTATGTTAGGCAGAGATCACCTCTGAGTAGGCGATATGCAACAGAGTAAAGCTGTAGTGTTTTAAGATGGTCTGTGTATGACATGTATTTGAGGCTGCTAATCCTCTTTGTGAGGTATTTCTGCAGGCTTTCCAGTTGTTGTAGATATCTTTTAAGGTACATAGCAAAAGGGGCATTGTACGCTATAATGGATCTAATGAGTGATGAGTAGAGGGGAACAATGACCTCTTTTATTCTGCATGAGACACCTTTTGTGATGAGGTGTGCCATGTAGAAGGATTTCCTGTCTACTGTGGTGATGTGATTATCAAAGGAGAGTCTACTGTCCACCTGTGTCCCAAGTTATCTTATCACACTTTCGGTGTTAAGTATATTACCACCTATGTTGTAGTTTATGGGTACAGTATTTTTACCAAAGGGGATGACAATACACTTCTTGGCATTGAGCTTGAGGCCATGGCTTTGACACCAGGCATCTGTCTCAGTGAGGCCCTTTTGTAGGATGTCCACATCATTAGTAGTCTCGATTATGGCTCCTAGTTAGCAGCCATCTGGGAACTTCATTAGCCAGAGACCTTCCATGTTAACCTGTACTTCAGGGAAGTAAATATCAAACAGGACAGGACCCAGGACTGAACCCTGTGGTACTCCACTTGTCACTGGTCTGAAGTCGGACTTGGAGTCTGCTACTTTCACAGTATGGGTTGTGTCAGTGAGCCAGTTGACAACCCATCTTGTGACATAGGGATTTATACCTAGTTTAGTGGGTTTATCCATAATTCCAGAGTGGGGGATGGTGTCAAAAGCTGTGGCAAGATCTAGATAGGTTGTGTGAACCACCTTACCCTTGTCTACAGCTTTGGTGACTGCTTCAAAAAAGTCTATCAGGTTTAGGAGACATGATCTGCCTTTTACAAACCCAAAATTGTTGTGGTCCAGAGTTTGGAGATTACCAATGTCTTTGTTTATAAGTTCCATGATGATACGTTCCATGGTCTTGCAGACCAGGCTCATCAGGCTAATGGGGCACTAGTTTCTGGGGTCCGTGGTGGCTCCCCCCTTGTGTAGTGGGATAACTGTCACTGTGAGCCATTCAGCAGGCACAAAGCCTGAGGTGAGGCTACGATTGAACATGGTATGTAGGTGTGGTGCCAGTTCATTCTGTAGTTCGTGTAGAACGCAACCTGGGATGTAATCTGGTCCCATGGATGCTGTGTTGCTGGGTTTAGAGAGTGTTTTTTACCTGTGCAGCCATGATGACAGCAACTTTGCATTCTTCCGGTATAGAGATGTGCTCTTTCATGGGTGAGAGGGGGGTAAAGTTAGCACTGATCCGATCTGAAAGGCTGTTGGCAATATCAGTTGGGTCTGTATATTTAGTGCAATTGTGCTGTAACTCAGAGCAGATCTGAGTGTTGCCATTGAGATTCTTGATATAGCTATAGAATGCTTTGTGTTGTGATTGTCTTTAGAATCAGTGTCGACTTTGTTTTCGTAACTAGCTTTGGAGGATTTTGTCAGGGATTGCAGCTTCTTCCTGAGGCTGACCAGGGAGCTCCTCCACTCATGGGATTTTACTCTCTTTTGCAACAGTTTCTTTCTTCTGTTGTGCAGTTTGTTTATGGCAGGGGACCACCAGATTGGCTTCCTTTTCTTGGAGGATAAAGTCTTGGTTCTGTTTGGGATGGCACAATGCATACATTCATATAAGTGCTTATAAAGTGCAATTGTGAAGGATTCAGTAGTCATAACAGTATTGTCCATCTGCACGGGTGTCCTGAAGTTCAGTACTTCTATCTTAAGAAGTATGAAGTTGGCTTTGGAGACATTTTTTAACATGGTTTCCTTAATGGGGGGAGTCCAGAATGTGGATATGTAGGGTAATTAGCTTATGGTCAGATGGGACCAATGAGGCATTGACTTCAGGTGTGGAACACCTGTCATTCAGGACAAACCAAACCCCATAACCAACACAAATAACTGCAAAGTTAGCTAAATGCTACTCATTGCCAGAAGTCTCAGCCTCCAGATGCACACACTCAAGGCACATCTCAGTATAGAGAATATTGATATCTGTGCAGTAAGAGAAACCTAGTTCAAGGCTCCAGAGATCACACCAGCACTATCAGGATAATACTCATTCCATACCTTCCAGCATCAGGACCTAGATCATAGCACATAGGGTGGGGATGTATCCATATTCATCAAGGATACCTACACCTCTCTCTACTTGCTCTGTACAGGATATGTACCCATAGAATGTTGTACAGCAACATTCTTCACACTCCACAGGGGTGGGGCCACAAACACCCCGTGGCATTCATGCTATAAGCCTGACAAGTCTGCTCTTTAAGGCAATGGAGCCAATCATAATGGAAATCAACAATAAAGAGATTGTGAACCTTCACACAGTTGAGCACGCCCAGTTTGGCTTCATGATATGCAGATCACCCCTCCTGAACTGGGTGGATTTCTTTGAGACTGTTACCCAGGCTACAGATGATTGAAATGAGCTCAACACAGCCTACCTATACCTCACTACAGCCTTTGACACCATTCCCCAGTCAGGTATCATAGATGAACTCACCAACCTGGGCATGAATCCATACATTACAAGATGGATTGCAAACTGGCTCACAGATAGATTCCACAAATTAAGAGTTGCTGGCTACATGTGAGACTCTACACCAGTAACAACTGGTGGCCCCCAGGGTTCAGTCCTGGGGTCCCGCCTGTTTGGTATAGACTTCTCAAATGTACATGCCAACACAGGAGGGTTGTAGTTGACTAAGTTTGCTGAGAACTGTAAAGTGTTTGCCATAATAGATTCCCCGGATGACACAAATATTCTCCAGAAGGGACTCTATGAGACAGATATGTGGTGTCAGAATCATGGCCTCAAGCTCAATGTAGAGGATTGCATAGTGATCCCCTTTGGTGAAAACAAAGTACACACAAACTACCACATAGGTGTTACCCCCCTTAAAACTGACAAGGCAATAAGGGATCTGGGGACACAAGTAGATAGTCATCTTTCCTTTGACAATCATGTTGCCAAAGTGATTGGGAAATCCTATGTGGCCCACCTAATTAACAAAGGGTTTGCATCAGGATCCAAAGAGGTAGTGGTGGCCCTCTACTCTTAAGTTATCAGACCCATCATTGAGTACAATGCACCTGTAGAGACCACAGAGGTACCTCACTAAGAGGATTAATGGCCTCAAGCAGTTGTGTTATGCAACACAACTGGTAAAACTAAATCTATTCTTCGTTGCGTACCACCTATTCAGAGGCACACTCTGCCTGACATACAGAGCCATGTCCAACACATAACTGCTGAGCATGCTCCATCTACAGATAACAACATTGAGTCACCCTACACACTTCAGGATATGAACCTCATCACAACAATGAATACAACATGCTGGTGGGATAGAGTACCATCCCAGACACTTGCCTTACTGTGGAACAGAGTCCCAATGTACATCAGACAAAGCCCCTCACTGACACTCTTCAATAGGAACCTTGATGAGTGAATGGGAAACAGACAATTCACGCCATCCATCACATCAGCAGCCCCACTAGAAAGGGATTTAGGGTACTAACTATTAGAATGAGGGCTTGGGAGACTACCCAATGGGGTGGTGAAAGCTGCACAACTTGCCTAGGCTAACATATGCCTTATTGATGATAGGTTCATAGGTATGTAGTAGACTATGTGACAGGTACATGACTACAGATAGTAGATGTGTACTTCATTGTACTGTCATGTTGTACAGCAAGCACATGGACCACATACACTGTAATGCTTACAGATACTGGTGGCTGTTATGTACACTGGGTGAGATGTGCACTTCATATCTTTTGTGCCATTGGGATGTGTGCTGGGTGGAACAGTCCTGGATGGCTCCCTGTCATGGTCACCCTTTTACAGACATCTGTGCCCATTCATCTTTGGCTTATTATACCGTGTTCCCCCTAAATATATATATATAGGTACATAGGTAGGTAATAGGCTATCTGCCTAAAGGTATATATTAGAATGGCCAGAGTGTGCAGCTATCACCACCCATGGAGTTAGTTCCCTAGGCCTCTGTGTAGTAGAGCTGATGAAGTGATCTATGGTGTGACAGTTCAGTTTCACATACACTTATCAAGGCTCCTCTGGAAGAGTATCAGTGAGGGACTCAGCTTAATGTAGGTTGGGAGGGAGCCTGTTCCAAAGAAAGGAAAGTCTGTAAGTTATTAATGTATCCCTCCAACATGTTATATTTATTGTTGTGATGATGATATCCCTAGAGCATGTAGTACAGTGAGCATGGGGTTACTTCAGATAGCACATGTACATCCGTTCTGCATTGGATATGGACCTGTCTCTTGGGCAGAGATCACCTGAGTAGACAGTATGCAACAGAGTACAGATTGAGTTAAATTCAATCTTGTTGCATGGGGCAACTGTTTGAGGCCAGTAATGCTCTTGTTGAGGTACGTCAGTGGTCTTTCCAGCTGCTGAAGGTGCCTAGTCAGATTCATCGCAAGTGTGTTGTGGTACTCTGTGATGGGTCTGATGACTGATGAGTAGAGGGAACCTCCTTTGACCTACATGCAAAGAACTTGGCAGTTTGTGGGAACATATAGCATGATTTTCTAACCACTTTGTGAATGTGTTTCTGGAAGTAGTGATGACTATCCACATGTGTCCATAGATCCCTTATTATTACCCCCATATTTAGGGTGTTGGCACCTATGTGGTATTTGTATGACTGTAGCTTGAGCCCATAAGTTTGGCACCACATCTGTCTGACTGAGACCCTTTTTAAAGATGTCTGTTGTCCCAAACATCGATCATGACAAGCTTTTTGCAGTCATCCACAAACCTTGCTAAACATAGCCCTCACGTGTGACTGTATTTCTGAAAAGTATACACCAGACAGGAGGGGTCCCAGGACTGAGCCATGGGGGACAGCAGTTGTTACCAGATTGAACAGGAGACCACAATTCTTCCTTGTGGGATCTATCTGTGCCCCAGTTGGCAATCCATCAGATGACATATGTGTTTATGCACAGGTTGTTGATTTTGTGGATACAACATGTGTGCGTGGGATGTTGGAAAAGGGCTTTTCAAGGTCTATGTAGGCTGTGTGTAGCTCATTTCATTGATGCATGTCCTGGGTAACTGCCTTAAAAACTGTCTAGCAGGTTTAGGAACCATGATCTGCCCATGACCAAACCAAAATGTGTAGGGTTGGGTGTTTGTAGGCTCTCAATAGCTCTGTTTATGAGTTCCATAATGATGGACTCCATGGCCTTGCACATCAGGCTTATTAGGCTTATAAGACAATAGTTCCCATGGTCTGTTGTGCACCAACACTCGTGGAGTGTGCCAAATGTTGCTGTAACCCATTCAACAGTTTCATATCCTGTACAGACGGCGAGTCTCAACAGACTGTTCAGGTGCAGAGTCTGTTTGTTTTGGAGTTCACATATGACACAGCCAGGGAAACCATGTTAACCCATACACACCGTGCTTTTAGGTTTGGAAAGAGCTGTTTAACCATTGTATATGTGATTTCTGGGTTTTCACAATCTCCAGGTATGATAATGGACCCTTTTGTCAGTGAGAAGGGGTAAATATGTATGAACCTGTCTGACAAGATGTTGGCAATGTCAGTCATGTACATGTATTCATTTACAGTTTGCACTAACTCAGAATATATATGAGTTTACATTGATATTTATGACAAAGCGAAAGATAGCTTCAGGGTTCTCTATGGACTCTTTGACCATGGCTTGGATAATGTTAGGAGTGCTCATTGTTTCTTGATGATATTGATCGGAGAATTATTGATCTTCTTTGGTTTTTCACTTTCTTTGAACAACTTAAGTACTTGGAGTACATAGTTTGATTATGACAGGTGTCCAATATATTATATGGGTCTGTTTTCATATCAATGTGTGCACAAGGCAGGACTGGTGAATAGTGACAAGTGTCTGGAGTAAGAACTGCAACTACCAGATATGTGTGGCCCACTGCTGTACTCAGACATGGCCTAAGTGTGTGAGCATGCCCAGTATAACTTTTCAGTATATTTGCTGACTGAAATTTGCTAAATTTGTTTGTGTGTGAACATGCCCAGTATGAGTATATATACTATATGTCTGTGAAAATCAAGTTGGTTTTTACTTCAGGGCTCACCTTTTTGTTGTACATCAACAGGAAGCACAGTGTGCCTGCAGGGCTTCCATGAGTCATTCTACATACTGTGGAGACAGCTATTATTTGTACATTTCTACCCAGGGGGGCACACCTGATTGTTACTGTGGGTGTACATAGGATGAAGGGTTCACCTGACACTTATACACATTTGCTAGGCCTGCACTGCTATGTCAGGTACTCCATTTCAGTCTGTACTGTTGCCTATTGTACTGGCTTGAGGCATACCACTGCACTACAGACCTTAGCTTCCAATTACATGCATATTAGTTTGTGACTTCATAGCCTACCCAACCCACATCACACTGCCTGGCCTTCTGTTATCTGTCTGCATAGGCCTGGGGGGAGGATACTCATATGCCTCTTCAGAGGGCATGATACAGCATTTGTTTGTGTTTGCGTTTGTCTACATTTGTCCTGCTGGCTGTGACTGTTAAGTATGTGACCCCCCCCCCAACTGGTATGTGTGAGTGAGTTAAGTTGTGTCTGTGCCAATGAAATGCTGTAATGGCTTAGTGGTCCAGTACTGTGACTATAGTGCACAGTATCCTGAGTTCGAGCCCTGTCACTGCTTTTTATTTTCCTGCTGGGCAGACCAGACTGCTTAAGGAACAGTAAAGCAGATGTGAGCGTGTTTACCCGACTTTGCCCAACATTGATCAACATTGCTCAACGTTGCCCGACGTTGCGCTGGTTAGCACGGTGCGCAGCTAAGCGCAATTGTATTTAAATATGCTCAGTACTGGTAAAATATGTTTAGCAGTGCTTTATATTGCTTAAAATAGGGCACTCATGCCTCAGGTCATGCTGCAAGTCTGCCTATGTCGGATGCACATAGTACACTCCCTATACATGTTTGAAAACAGGTAGTGTCAAGTTAGGCATTCCTTTTACTGTATGTGCGAGTCAGAGAAAGGTGTCATTTCCAGGGTACCTACTGAGTCAGTGTATGTGATATGCGTTGCCTCTTTGCCAAGGCCAGAGCATACTGGGCACGCCTCCTTCTGCCTACTGGGGCAGGCTCAGGTTGTTCCTCCTCCAAGTCATGCTGTGCCTGTGTAGGCCTTGGCAATGGTGGGGGGCTGTTTGGCCCTGCCCCTTGCTGTTCCTGCTGCAGCTGTTTTCACAGGATCATATTGTGTAGCATGGCACATACCATGACAATTTGGGTGCATGTAGTTGGTGAGTACTGCAAGGCTCCACCAGATGTGTCCAGGCACTGGAACCATGACTTGAGCATCCCAAACACATGCTCAATAATGTTTCTTGTTTGTGTGTGTGCCTCATTATGGAGTTCTTGTTTGCGCATTTCTGATGGGTGTCATCAGCCACGGCTCCAGTGCGTATCCAGCATCCCCCACTTGGTGACCGTCAGGGATGTCCCCATTGGCAAATCTCTGGCACAGCTGCATCAGATGCCAGTGATAGCTTCCAGGGCAGCCAGCACACACATTCATTATTATGCCCTGGGCATCGCACATGACCTGGCAGTTGATGGAGGGGAAGCCCTTGCGGTTGATGTAGACCCTACCTCGCTCACTGAGTGGTGCTTTGATGTGTATTTGCGTGCAGTCTATTGCACCCACTACCTCAGGGTATTCTGCTATTTGGTGGAAAAGACACATATTGCTGGCCAATGCCTCATGGGAATTGGGGAAATATACGTGTTTACCGACATGTGCTGACATGGCATCCAGTAACCTGGATGCTGATGCCTGTGAAATCCCCATCATATCACCAGTTGGTCTCTGGAAGGTACCTGTAGCTAGTATTCTTAGGCCAACACATACCTTGGTATCCACTGGGATGGGTTCTCCTCTGTTGGTTCTGTGTGTGAGGCATGGCCGGCACAGTTCAACAATTTGCTGCAGGAGGTCTCTGTCCACCCTATACCGCTCCACTATCTCCAGCTCATGTAGCCCCTTGTAGGTTACCCTGGGTCTGTACACTCTTCTCCGTCTCCTCACTGTGGGTTGCTCAGCAGCATTCACAACATCACCACCCTCAGCTCCTTGCACATGTTGGTTTATGATAGCAAGAGCAGCCCCTAACATTTTGTCTGACTTTAAAGTTTTTAAGCGTTCCCTCTTTTTATACTGCAGTGCTGCAGAGTTCTTTGGAAAAAACAGGGAAGAATGTTGTTTGCAGAGTTTAAAGTGCTGGGCTGGGCTAGTCTGCTACCTGTGTAATTGGTTGATTCTGATATATTTCACCTGGCAGCTCTGCTAGTTCTCCTTGGTTAACTTCCTACTTCTTCTTTTCCTTCCTTTTGCCTTTCTGTTTGTGCCCAGGGCAGTGCCATGCAAACAAGCGCACACACGCACACACGCTGCATGCACATTTGCAAGAAATTTCAGATATATTCACGGCGTACGTCTTTGGTTTCTGGTTTTCAAAAAGGACAACTGTAGACACGCCTCTTGCAATCCTGAGCAACTCAGGGCAAACACAAGACACTGTGCTCCAATAAGCTTACAGCCTTTCTGACACACCCCCTCATGATGTTACCTATATTCTACTCTACTACTCCCCAACTCCTACACTTACTCTCTTGGGACATGGCTCACATGCTGGGGAAAATTGGGATTCACTACCCTTATCCTTATTTGCATAGGATTGCCTAATAATGCATGGTTACATCTCTCACACTGAGCTCCCCCCCCCCCTTAGCAACCACTACTCAGTGGCCATGTTGCCTTCAGCCTGCCATTCACCTGCATGGCAGGATAAGCTTTTTTAGTAAAAATGGCTATTTTAGGCTCTTTTTAAATTATTTTCTGTTTTTTTAAAGTGCCGCACGTTTGCGCAGTGCTGTACTATGCTTAAACATCGAAGATTGGGGGGAAATAAAAGTTAGATTTTAATCATTTTAAACATTCATAAATTCCATTGGCCTTATATTTAGCCATTGGCATGCTTCCTTAACTCTATGCATCCTTTATTTGGAGCTGTCATAGCTCCATTTAGCTATTTGCAGAACAGTACTCCGTTACCAACGGAGTACATTTCTGCAGATAACACTACTCTTCCACAGACAGGTTAGTGTTTCCTGGATTGCAAATTTACTTTATTTGCATTGCTTTCAGCAGCAAATGAGGTAATTTGCATACCATGCTGCTGTCCATGCAAGAGTAGCTTTAGAAGCTCTCATGCACGCCCCTGCCAGCTGTTGCTGGATCACTCGGCAGACATATTGGCTGTCTGATGTCTTACTCTACTCTACAACTCTGTGCAAGCTTTTGTAAATCCGGCCCAAAAGGTTTTCATTTTTCATTCTCTATTTTTATACAATATATATGTATATATTTATAGGGTGGTGGGTGATATATATTAATGTGTTCTCAATCATATTATTCATGTTTTTTAAATGCTCAGCTTTTAAAGATAGCTTTTAATTTTTTTGTATTTAACTTTAAATTGTAATTACTTATCATGTGATTTTAAAAGGCTATTTAAGAAGGATGTTGCTAATTGTCCTTTTATCTGATGAAATTTTATTATTATGCAAGGCGAAACCACTTATGCTATTTAAAAATTAAAGTTTCTAATTTCCAGTGGATGGAAAAGAATAGCATGACATTTTTTCTGTGCTTGGTTTTAGTATGTAATATTGTTTGTTTCTTTTTTTTTTTTACATTTTTTTAAAATAATATGTGAGCGACATGTGGCTTAGAGCAAATACTGTTTAATGGCAAAATAAATTAAAATTATTGAAAGTTGCTTCTATGATAAAGACAGCATACATTAAAGCTGTGAGTCAAATGTGTATGTAGCACATCTCGTAAATATGATGAATCACACAGTACATAGTATATGTAGATCAAGGTTGAAGTCCCACATGAATCTTTTAGTGATGAAAAGTAATAAACACTTTTTACAATATTACTGCATATCAAGCTTTGCTAATCTTGTTTGAATGTTGATCACCTCTCCCCAAACAATGTGTAACGGCCCAGACAACAAGCAGACATTGTCAGTTGCATAAAAGCTACAATGTTACATCTTTTGCATGCCATCACACAAGCACACTCAGCAAGTAGTCAGCAAGCTTCCACAACACATTTAGGTTCAGAACACCTGCAGAAAATAGCTAGGCAGTTTGAAAAATGATACATTGTTGCATCTTTTGCTTTCCAAAGTGCAAACATGCTAAGTGATGTTGCATGGTGATAAGCCAGATTCCACAACACCTGCAGGTCCAGAACACCCTCAGACAAGAAGCAGATACTTGTCAGTTTCAAAAAGGATACATTGCATCATGTGTAGTCTTTCACTGCGCAAACATGCTAAACTGCATTACACGGCAATCAACACACAAATAGTACTGAATGTAAAAATATACTGCTGCTGCCTAGTTGTTCCTGTTGCAACAGGTACAAGTTAACAGTTACAATACAGGTGAGCCTGGGATGTAATACAGTTCAAAGTTTTATTACTGCTGTTCCAGTTTACTTTATAGAAAAATGAAAAATAATTACACATAGAAATATCTATAGTGGGTGCACTGAGCACACAAAGGATATCAGACATATATTAAATGTGTAAGTGTGGGCATTACTAGAATCATGGTTCTACAATTAAATATTTATTTTCTGAACTTTAATGTCACAAACATACATGGTTAAACATTCAACCTTTTAATGTATATGTATAACTAATGAGAAGGTGTGACAAAAAGACCTCATTTGCAATGAGTACTCTGTACAGTAATGACTGTAAAAAATGCACTTGTAGTTCAATCTTACCTTTGGCAACTGTTATAGGTTAATGATAAAAATATAGGTGAGCCAGAGTTCTAATCTAGCATACTCCCAATTTTATTAATACTTGTCAACTCAATCTTAAAAAATAAAGAACAATCTAAACAAAAGTATAAGTAACAATAACTATATATATAACGCTGGACCTCATATGAATTGTATGTGTGACTGAGGGTATTACTGACAATTATGCTTCTATAATTAAAATTGTCTTTTCTGACCTTGGTTAGACTTCATAATTCAGAGATAGTCATATACACATGAATTTATTAAACAGGATTTTATCAGGTCACACACATACATGGTTAGCCCCTCACTTTGTCATGTGTATATATAATTAATGAGCATGTCTGACAAGCACTTCTTCTGTGACAAGGATGAAAAAACACCTACGTGGATGAATAAGTTTTGTCTAATTTACTTAGGTTTGAATCCTACATTCTTCAAATTACTTTTATCAGTGTGTAAAGCCACACACAAAATGTATCAGGTAACATTTATACACATAATACATGTTTGTAAAGTTTAAGCAACTGACAGCTACAGCAGCATACAACCCATAAACTAATGGCAACTGTCACATTACCATTCCTATTTTACATACTGCCTTCCTCTCTGTTTGACACCATTGTGGTACATATAACATCGAGCAAATGAGATTGGCATTGTTGTTCAGGTTTTTTCACTAGCTGTAAAATGTAATAAGATGAATTGGCGGGAAAATATTTTAACTGTTGTTATTTGACTTGTATGGACATGGCAGGATCTAGAAGGGAAGGTGCCCTATTTGGGGCTCGAAAATGGGGTGGAGAGAAGTAGAGAATATTCATTGGACTCCTTGTAAAGTGCCACAGCTGTAGGCTATTGCAGGGGGACTATACTGGGTCTTAACACAAATTAGAGGCATGGAATAGTCTGCCAAGGCTGTCGCCAGTGTGACTGCCATTCCACAGACTGGAGAGACATGCAGGCACCACAATAATGACCTGAAAAGGTGTTAGCAGGACCGATTCAACTGGATGAGTTTAGAACCATTGACATCCCACAGTTGTGCAAGTATACAGATAAAGATACTTTAAATTAGATAGAAAACTGGATATAGCCAAGACATGTGTGCATAATGCTATTCTCTTTTTCTCCCCTTTTTCTTTTGCAGGCACCTAGGAGATTGCAGTGAACAGGGGTGCCCATGCTAAACATTTGGAAAGACTTAGAGAAGTAAGGAGTATGTATGGAGCACAATTTAATATCATTTTATCTAAAGAAATGCTGTTGTATACATTATTCTCAAATTAAGTATGCATATTTTAACAGTAAAAATCAAGTCTGTAGCTCAAGCCAACAGTAGGTGTCATTTGTAATAGTGTATTCAGATGTTGTGGGTTCAAATCCCACTGGTAACAAATATATTAATTAATTAATTAGTTTAATTAATTAATTTACTTATTTGCATTTGTTTACCGAAATAGTCCACTGGGACAAAGAGCCCATTTTCAGTGGGGGCCCAGAGAGAAAACATACCATAGAAATATAACAAGAACATGACATAATGCAAATACATATTGGTATGAGTACATTTACAAGAGTGTATATAGCAATAGTATGACATAGAGTAACTACAATTGGAATAAATTTGTTACAGGGCTAAATGCAGACAAGTGAAACCTTTTAATCTGAGTTGATAACAAACTGACCTGATTCAGCACATTGCATAAAATTTCAACAGGTGAGTTGAATTACAAAATGACATGATTCCACTTTTCATAAAAAATGAGAAATTCTAACAGTGGCTAATAGAGAGGCTACACTTGGCATTAGTATAGAAAACTCAGACAACATAAGGTAGCAAGGCATTACACCTTGAATTAATCAGGTTACGTGTCCATTGTGAATATTTATGTTAGGTAGAGGCTGATTGTGATTTGAGGAAAGGAGGCAAGGTGCAGGTACAGTTCCAGTTAGAAGATAAAAAGTTTTTTTAGGGAGGTTTTGACAGTGTCAGGATTTTTTGTAGTTCTATTAGCCAATGGTAGGGCATTCCAGGCCTTGGTTATACAGCAAGAGTATTGGTGTTTGTGCCCGCAAAAGGTGCTGATTTTCAGATCTGAGAAACCTGTTTAGTTGGTAGACACTGAAAATCTGGCTAAGGGCTGGGCAGTCTGATGGTTTAAAGATTATTTTGTGGACTGTAGTCAGTTGTAGGTAGGAATGGTAGTGAAGCAGTTCAAGCCATTTGAGAAAATGCAGAGCAGTACAATGTTTCGTAGAATGTTTGTTGTTAGAGGCAAATTTTGCTACTTTGTTGCAACAAGTATCAAGTTTAGCTTTTAGGGAGGAAGGAGACTAGTAAGCATAGGTGCACTGTAGAGTAGGGAGGTTTGGTTAAGGGGATAAGGAAGTTTTTGTGCCTATAGAGGATCCCAAGCTTTTGCTGGGTCCTGTTGATGCTATGTTGTATATGTATATCAAATTTCACGTGTCCCTCTATAAATACTCCTAGCAGTTTTGTATGTGTAATGACCTCAATGACTGTGTTACATTGTGAGAGTATAGTGAACTGGACTTTGGTAAAGGTGATAGATTTCTTGAGTGTGAAGAGCATGAGTTCGGTTTTGGCAGGATTGAGAGAAAGGTGATTGTTTTACATCCATGTCTCACTCAAGGTGAATGCTGACTGTTGAATTTCATTCAAGTAATTAGAGGTGCATATAATCGTTGAGTCATCAGCCTAGCCTTTATTTAGGGAGGAGTAGAAACTATTAATAAAATGCTGAATAATATGGGTCCTAGAATAGAACCTTGGGGAACTCCAGTTAGAGTACTGAAATATGGGGAGAAGGAATCTTGCCATTTGACAGCCTGTTGTCTGTCAGTTAAATAACTAGAGAGCAATTTAAGAAAGGAGAGAGAATGGCCAGTTTTAGAGAGTTGGTTTAGAAGTAAGGGGTGAGAAACTGTATCAAAAGCTTTTGAAAGGTCTAGGAATGGAGAGGAGACAATATTGCCTGAGTCACCAGCTCTGTTTATTGTATCCATGAAGGATATGAGGGTGGTTGTGGTACTGTGGCCTGGTCTACAGGTATGCTGTGTGGGTGATAAAATTTGATTGTGAAGAAGAAAGTGTAAGATTTGAAAGTGAATTAATTTTTCTAAGATCGTAAAGACTGGAGCAAGAATATCAATAGGTAGGAAGTTTGAGATATCAGAAGTGTTGCCTCCTTTATGAAGAAGAAAAATATAAGCTTTTTCCAGATTTTAGGGACATATAATTCTTGGACAGCTCTGTTTCGAAGGATGGATATAGGGTAGGCAATAAATTCAGCAGCTAGCTTTAAGAATGTTGTGGGTAGGTTGTCAGCAGCATTAGTGCATGGTTTGAGTTTAAGCAGTAGTCATTTTACAGTGGTGGTTGGGATGGGTATAAAAGTGAATATAGGTGTAGAGTTGGTAGAGTGGGAGGTATAGTGGAAGTAGTGTGAATGGGTACTTTAGAAGGAGTAGCAAGGTTGGTGGGCTTATGAGATAGGGGAAAGGTAGCAGTGATGTGTGCTATGGCATTAATAAAGTGATAATTAAAGAGAATGGATATTTCTACTGGAGTTTTAGGGCATGGGTTACACTTTGTACTTGTATTTAGTAATGATGTTACAGAATTCCAGAATTCTTTTGAGTTTGACTTATGTTCATTCTGAAATCTCAGATAGTGATTTTTCTTATTTTTAGTTACTTGTTTTTTACCTGGTTTCAAAGTTTTTGAATTTCAGCAGATCATGAGGGTTTTTGTTAGCTAACCATAGTTTCCAGCTCTTGTCTCTGGAATTCATACTTTCTTTAGTATCTTTAGTCAGCCATGGGGCATGATTTGCTTTGATTCATTTTAGTTGAAGGGGAGCAAGGCTGTTTAGTATATTAAGAAATGCTGAATTGAAGTGCTCGACTGCCTCATCTAGAATGAGGATTTTTAGCATCCACCAGTTAATTATTTTTAGGATGTCTGTGAAGTTCACAAGGTTAAATTTAGTTAGGTTCCTTATTAGTTGGTATTGATGAGGCTTTTTAAATGAGGGGACAGTGCGGTGAGCAAAGGTTGGCAGGTGATCACTAGGGGTGTTTGGGAGAGGTCGGCTGCAGAGATTTTGTTAGGGTCATTGACTAGAATCCAGTCTAAGATAGAGACACAGGTATTGTTCTTATTGGGTCTGGTCAAGAAAGTGATAAGGTGAGTGAAGTTGAATAGACTGATATTTAAAGAGGGAATGTTAGAACAAAGATCTAGCCAGTTAATGTTTAAGTTGCCAAGGATAATGGTTTCATTATTGATATTGTTGGAAATCCATGAGAGAATTTCCTCCAATAAGGGAATGTTGTTGCCTGGGGTGTATACAGAACTATATAATATATAATATATATATATATATATATATATATATATATATAGAGAGAGAGAGAGAGAGCAGTTGTTCATGTTGAGCAAGGAAATAAGAATTTCTGCAGTGACAAATTGTGCTATGGGCTTAGTGTATGGAACTACAGTACATGAGGAAGGAAATAGTAGTGCAATCCCCTGGCTTTTTGTGAGGTCTGTCAGATCTAATGGGTAAAAAAGTTTGGTGGAAGAAACTTGGAGTCCTTAATATATGGTTTTAGCTACGTTTCAGTAGCTGCAATGATGTCAGGTTGAGTATTGGTACTCCAAGCATGAAAGTGTGGGATTTTATTGCGGATGCTTTATAAGTTTAGTGTGACCAAATATAATGATTTGTGCAAGTTCCTGATGCTTGATTAAGTATGGGTAATGACTGAGGGGGGTCCAGGATTAGGGTGGGCATCTCCACATAAAGGTAAGGTAATTAGCATGAAAAAGTAATACTGAAAGTAATGTTTCCTAAATGGCTTTATAAAGTAGCCCTGAAAATTAGTGATAGAAGTATGTGGTGTAAAGATCTGGCTAAGGTCTAGAAGGAGTATTTTTATTTTGTGTAGTAGCAAGGGTTATATTTGTTTTACTGTAAAATAATTAAAAAAATATTACATAATAACTTCAACCAAATTGACATACATACCATGCTGTTAACCTTATCTGTATTTTTTGCTCAATTATATGTGCACTATATGCATATTGTAAGGCGTACTCAGAACAAACATCATTCCTTGTTTTTAGTTGTTACAAAGTATACTTAATGTAAAAGTAAAATTATTACTTATATCACAGTAATTTAAGTTATGTCACATGCGATGGTACTAATTATCTTCTTTTTTGTTTCTTACCCCACACCTTATCTCTCTTTATTTTATTTGTTTCTTACCCCGCCACTTATCTCTCTTTTTTATTTTGTGCAATCACAACATTCTGATGTCATCAATTTCTGGCAGCTTACAAAATGATTTACAGCACAGGGAGGTAGGCCAACTAGTGTGTCAGCCTGCCACCTCACCAACGGCTGCTGCACCAACACCCAACTCATCTGGGACTCAACCTGGCAGTACTGCATCTGCAGCCCCTGCACAACCTGAGCCATCCACATCAGTTAGAATTATCCTAGAAGCTGGTGCAATGGTACCCTCTGGAAGCATTGGTGGTGGTGGTGATTTTGTCATCCACCAGGAGATGTCAGGCATGATGAATGAAGTCATGAAAAGTACCACTGGTGCATGTCTCAGCCAGATGGAGAAGATGCTTGCCAGAATGCTGGCCAAAAGAAAGCATCAAGCACTCTAACAGAAAACTTAGGAGGGGACGGTAATGACAGTTCTGAGGGAAAGAACTAGATTCTCACTGTATTCATATTTGACAGGCATAGGCATCTGATGTCCCCACCCTATCCCAATTACAGTGTCCCCAACCTGTTTTGTCTATCATCATCCCATTCTCTTTTCTTCAAGGCAAATAAACTGTGCAGACCACCACTGTCCAAAATGAAACACTATTTAATTATAAACTGAATCAAACAATGGAAAATTTTTAAAAACAATAAAAGCAGTTTACAGGCAATATTCAACAAGTATAAGCGCTTTCGGGCTTTGCCCTTCTTCAGACAATCGAAAGAACAACTAATTCACTATTTAAACTTCCAATTAATTCCAGACTAGCCAATCAAAACTTATATTGCACCCTCCTTTCTCTGAGGGCGGGTTTCATAGGAATATATTTGTTAAATCCTGGTGTTCTATGAGCTAAAAGCTCAATGATCCACCTTACTTCCTCTCTTTCAGTAATATCATCTATATTACCCCTTCTTTTATTAGGTAAAATATTAAAAATAGCTCTAAATTTGAACTGATGACCACTATTGCCCTCTGTGTGTATTTGTAGAGGGCATTATGTATGTTTTTATTTCGTATACAAGAAAGATGTTGCAAAATTCTGACTTTAAACATATTATTGATCTTACCTACATAAAATGCTGTACATTGTTGACATTCAGCTATGTAAATAATATTCACAGTTCTACAAGTGGCTTTGGCTTTAAAATGATACAGTTTCCCAGTAACCGGATGTTCAAATAAAGTCTCCTTATTGATAAATGGGCATGCTTTACATAGCCCACATTGTCTTGTACCTACCTGGCAAATAACCTCTCTCCTCTGATTATTCTTTTCTTGTGTTAAAATATCTTTCAAATTTTTATTTCTTCTAAACCTAAATTTAGGTTGCTCGCCTCTTTTCTTGTTTGTCCTGTTTGTCTTTATTCACTTCCTCACCTATCCTATTTACCTCACCCTGACATACCTATGTCCCTTACACAACATTCCTCTCTTACTGAAGTAAAAGCACAAAAACGGGCACCTGCTCCCCCCCCAAAAAAAATATATATTTATATATATATATATATATATATATATATATATATATATATATATATATATATATATATATCATCCTATGCATAGCTCTGCTCATCACAAATGTGTCTTCTCGACTTCTACACACACTTGATTCAGTCTAATTGGCAATACATTATCACATTGTTGTCACCCATCTTTGTTGAGGTTGACAGTCCACATTAATTTTATACTGCTGAAGAAGTGGATAGCTATGGTTCCTAATTCTATCCTGCACTTTCCTATCTACCCCATTTTCACATCTTTAATCTGGTCAAAAAATAGAATCACATTCCACACTCATGGTAGAAATGCCACCTCATGAAGCCCTTCACTTTTTATCCTCTGTGTTTGTGCAGAGTTTGGCATTTTACAACAATGATGAGTGATGGTGAATGGCTCTTCATGTCCTATGGCATGGTGTAGTTACCTCCGTGCAATGCTAGTTAAACTTGCTGCACTAAGGAAACACACAGTTAAAGCAGAAAAAAGGGACTCATATTAAAATTGTATATAATATTTAGACTGATGAATG
>NC_056731.1:1045045077-1045097577 GCF_019279795.1 Protopterus annectens
GGCATCCATCTGAATGGGAGGGGGGGGGTATCACATAATGCATGACTTATAGACCCATAATCCAGGCTCTCATCATGTTTGAGGTAGACTAATGAGTCATCACAAACCTTATCAAAAAGGGCACAGGTAATCTCCTGACTGTGTACCAAACTAATGTTTAATTTGTTAAGGCTACATCATGTCTGTTAAATCTGTTTTGATGTCTTCAAGATGGTCACCAGGGGCATGCATGAGGAAAGCACTATCATCCTGCTTAACTTGAACTGGCCAAGCCATTTGACACAAACTAACGCTGTGGTAATACAGAAAAAACTGTCTCAAGTAAGCATAAACACCTATATCACCAAGTGGATAAAGAAATGGATTGTATACAGGACACATTATGCCAAAGTGTGTGAAGTTACCTCTATATAGACTCCAGTGATCAGGTCTGTACCTCAGGATTCTGTACTAGATCCTTTCCAGTTCATTATCTAAGTCTCAGTTGCAAAGACAAACGTAAACATTGTGTGTCTAACCAGCTTTGCAGAAGACTGCAAATTGTGGACAATCATCAAATCCATGATTTGTATTGGTATAATGCAGATAGTATTAACATACATAAAGGACTGTTGCCAGAGCCACGGAGATACAGTAGATGAACACAACTTCATGGGGGATTATTTCTTTTATGAAAGCAAATACACAAGCTAATTACAATATAAACAGCTCACCCCTATGAGCAGACCAAGTGGCATGTGACCTGAGTTCTCAGGTAGATAGTACGCAGAACTTCCACCAGTCTGTTCCCCCAGTAGTGACAAAACCCTTGTATGTAGCCCAACTCATGAGTATGTGCAGAACATCCTCATCAAAGGACGTTATAGTCCCACTGTTCTCAGCCTTCATCACAGCAATAATCGAGTACAATACACCCTTTTGCATGCATCTTCAAACACATCTTCCAAGGATGATTTACTCAAGTGTATCACTTTTGCCACAGTGAGCTACCACGCATCTTTTCAGCCATACCTATGTATTATTTTTGCTACACAACCATTAGGAGTTGACAGTGCAGAACTCCCTTCAAGGTGTTATACATGTTCCTGTGATGCACCCAGTAAATGCATACCTCATTGTCATTGATGGCATGAATTACAGTTCTGCAAGTATGGATTGTGGCATATATATGCCATGCAAACTTGGCAACTAACCAGCATTGATCATAATTAAAACTACAGGTGTGTGTCCCTCTTAACACTTCTGAAAGATTCAACAAGAGAACCAAGAACCAAACAAGAAAAAACTGATGGAGGTCCAGGGAGCACGCAAGTCCAGTATAAACCACATAGCTAGTAGCAACCACCAATACAAATAATGCTTAAAAAAATTAATTAATTAATTAATTAATTAAAAACTTGAAAATGTAATGACAGTTTGAAACAGTGTGTATAAGTGAAAAAAAAAAAACAGTACCACACATATTACAACGATGTATATACAACAAATTATAAAGATGATTTTAAGTTTGTAGTGTTGAACTATATGGAATGGGATGCAAGGGGTTCTAGCACAGAAGAACACCTCAACAGAAAGGAATTACTCTGGATTTTGATGTGTGATGCCCTTACTTCCCTCGGCTCAATGACTGCTGTTACATTACCCCAATCCTAAAATTAAAAAGTATGGAGAGGTAATTCCTCAGTCATCTTTATAATTTTTTGTATATACATTGTTGTAATGTGTGGTACTGTTTCATTTTTTTTCACTCATACACACTGTTTCAAACTGTCATTACATTTTTAAGTTTTTAATTATTATTTTTTTAAGCATTATTTGTATTGGTCGGTTTTAACCACGTGAGTACAGGATGTTGCTTTATATTGTGTGGTTTATGTGATTACTGCAGTTCTGATGAAGTCTTGATGTAAGACGAAAGCGCTTGACTGCTGATTTTGCTCAATAAAACTTTGGTGGCTGCTACTAGCTGTGTGGTTTATACTGGACTCCTGAAAGGTGTTAGTCATTGAGGAAGGTGTGCTTGATTCCTCTTTTAGATTACTGACAAATCATTACAGCTATAACAGTGAGTTCATGTAGAACATGTATACTAACCCACAATCATATATTTTATGCCAATGACACAGATGACTGGTGTTATTATCCTGATATTATCTATGATTGTGCCTGCTTCTATTTACTGTTGTCCATGAGTCTGTTGCTATGTGTCCCACTTGGGTGAGACCTGTGCTGATATTACATTTATAGTCAAGCAACTCATTTTGCACATCTTGACAATATGCACATACACCCTAGTGTATATACCATCCATGATAAATGTCCTCTCCAGGGATCATGTCAGGATGTATATATCACAACTAGTCATCTCCACTGATATGTGACCTTGAGTGAGTCACATAATTAAGCAATAACCCACAGCTGGGTGTGGCTAATGCTGGATTTACCCATGGTTCATGTGGTTTAGTCATGAGGTCGAAGCCTGAGTGACCAAACAAAGCCAACCATGGGTAAATCCAGCATTACCCACACCCAGCCTTGGGTTATTGCAATTATACAATGACATTTTTTAAGAAAAAAAAATACTTACTTTTCTTAAATAATGTCATTGTATAATGCCTCCGCGCTGCCCTTCTGCAGTTTTTCGGTATCCTGGGGCATTTCTGATGTACTGCACATGCATAAGGGACTTGTATTCCCATGCTTACGCAGTACATCAGAGCTGTGCAGAGGTAGCAACAGAGAAAGGAAGCTGCACTAAGATATGCATTTTAAGTATTAATGTATATTGTCCTGAAAGTTTTTAAAAAATCTGAAAGTACTGCAATGATATGAGCTTTTGTGGGGAAAATCAAATTTAGACCTAAAATATCATTATAAATTGTAAAGATTTGGCATTATGTAAACTATTTGTTAGAAATTACAGTATAACTATTACTGTTTTTCATTGTAACAGATACAAACAGAATTAAAGTAAAAATTGTGTGCACCCTCAGCTAGGTGGCCTAGATGGATAAAACTATGACTGAAGTCCAGACAGCTCAGCTTCAGCAGGCAGTTCAGGAAATAGAAGAACTGAGTCAGAGAAGTGAGGGAGTTATCAGCTATTTCTGACATGCTCATTTTGGGGTGAGAGAGATGGTGTGATCTGCACCACTATCTCAGCAGGAGTGTCGGGATACTGCAGTTAGCATATAAAACACCTTGTGTTGCATGCTATGGAGGCAATCTTGTGACATGCAGACAGAGATAATGAACTTCCTGTTGTCCACTGCATCTGAGCAAAGCCACCAGCCACTGCAGGGAGGAAGCTATATAGAAAAGAAAACCTTCAAATGAATAAAATCCTGCATGATGTCTGACTGTCATTTCAAAGGAGAAATAATGGGTTGTTAGGGCACCCTCATTACTCAGTTAATCAACCTACCATAGAGCTCTCACCCTGACTGAAGAACAAATGAGCAAATTCTTGGCACATTGGGAATGAATGTATTGGGTGCAAGACAGAGAAGGCATTAAGATGGGTGAGAAAGGTATTAAAAATACATACATTTTTTCAGACATTGTGATACAAGACCTACAATGACTATACATGTTCTTCATAAATGTTCGATTTTCTCTTTTGTTTCAATGCAGTGTTGTACAATTGCCATTAAAATTATTTTTATTTTTATTACATTTCAAGATGTAGTTGCTATTTTCTTGATGAAACTAGGAACATAAGTAGTGATACATTATGGCTGGTATGTAAAAATATGACAACATGAGCAGGAGAATACAGAACTCCCACCCAAAAAAGCTGCTAGCAAGCAAAGTTCTTCACTGGTCACTGCTGATGGCCATGAGTGAGCCATATAGTTTTACATCATGCTATCATGTGACAAGAAAGTAGGGCTTAAATCAATTGCTTCATTATATGAGTGAAACTGATAAAATCAATAGTTTTTAACATATTGATTTGTTATATGAGTATATCTCTAAAGGAAAAGATGAAAAGTAAGTAGTATTGATATTTGTATGAAAGGGTCAGAAACAATACAGAAAGACTTAGAGAACTGGGGACAGAGAGATAGTCTGATAATAATTGCCTTTTTATATGAAAAACTGTAAGACATACTATTACAGTTTGTCCTGACAAAAGTTTGGACTCTATGTTACAACATTTAACAAAGCCGCATCATTTGCAACAAGGGTGATAAAAATAGTTTTTTGATATTCAAGATTTTTTGTGATAGTCTAATAAATCATTGAGGACTGAAGTCACCAAATAATGACAGACATTTGAGTTTCAGGATCTACTTCATATTATTGAAACCTTTACCTTTGAAGTATATCTGATTTAAATGCTGCAGCAATTTAAGAACCATTTATATCTGTTGGAAGATCTAGCAGAGTAGTAGAGATTACATTGAAGGTGTTATAAATTTATGAGTCTGTTATTGTTATTAACAGTATGATCTGCGGTGATGGTGCTGTGGTAGTGTTGTCGCCTCACAGTAAGACACTGTCCAGTTCAATTCTCAGCTAGAGTGTCTTCTGTGTGGAGACATGTGTGAATGGGCGTACCTTCGTTGAAGGTTGTGTGTCAGGGCTGGTAACTTGGCACGTAAAAATCAACTACCAATCATTAGCGGACCGGAGTTCCACTGTGGCGACCCCTAACCGGGAAAAGCCGAAAGACACAAACAAAATTGTTATTAACAGTATGTTGTAATCTCTTCCACAATTATGATTTGCTATCATACTGATGTAGCAAATCTGATATCACCAGCTGTTACTGCAATGACAGTGTATACAACTGCATGCTGTACCTTACTAAGAATGCTGTCATCTATGAAGAACTGAGGCAAAAGGTCAGAATGCAACTTTAAGCACTCAATATAGGAATGTATTTGCATTCTTAGACAGTACCTCTTCTTTTGTTCAATTCATGCGTCATAACTTCTTATGCTGGTAAATACTAATTTAGTCTAAACTTTAAGAATGGAGAATTATGCATTAGGTCAGTTAGAGTATGCAAACACTGTGCTATTTAAAATGCTTTAAGTATCTTATCAGCAATGAAAACACTGCTCTTTGTATACACTAAAGATATTTGATATGAAGACTAGCAAAATCTTAATGACTTTACTAAGTAATATAAATATGTCCATGCTATTGTATTTCTACAAATTGGAAAGAAATATCTGTGCAACAATTATTTTTGACTATTTTTTAATAGAAGCTACTGTTTTCAGCAACTGTGCCACTATAGTAATTTTATTGATAGCTAATAATATTCAAGCATATTTGACACATACTTTGTATAATTAAGAGACAAAACTAATTTATTAACATTTGAAATCTAATTTATGCTTGCAAATTAATGTTCTGTATGTGATACAGGGCAATTTAGTTACTGACACTCACATGCAATAAGTCATTCATTTCTCATTAACTTGTCATAATAGCAACTGCAGATATTCATTATAGCCAACCAGCAAACATGCTTAACCAAAACACAAAAGTGCAATTATAAACAAATGAGCATTTGATTTTGCATTGATACTAACATATGCATCTCCTAATAATGTTCCTATTTTTTTCTTTTCTTTTCTCATTTACTAAAGTTAAATTAGCATGAACTAGTGATGTAGTGTAGTCATACATTTATATGACATATAGCTCTTATTATATTTTGGAATTGTCAAGTGAATGCTGAAAGTTTTATTTACAGCTAAAAGAGAAAATATAGAAAGAGAGAAAACGGCAAAAAGAACTAAAAAAAATCATCATTAACAGTTGTTGAAGCTTTTTGTTATTCTTATTCTCTCATACATTGATATTAATTTGCATGAATCAGTCGTCATAATGTAAGCAGAGAGTCAAGAAATTTTGCTAAACTAAAACCATGTTTTACCTCTGGGAATATCCAAGTTAGAAGAAACAGTGTAACCCCCTTTAATAAATGGAGTTTTCTTATGATTCCTGTTATTGAAGAATTGTACTCTTATTTCTCTCTGTGTATCTCAGGAAAGCAATAACATGAAATAAGAAATAAGAAAACTGATCAGAATGAGAGGCAAAGACATTTTTTTAGTGAAGTATATATTAGTTTTGTTTCCAGTGACTTTAGTAGATATATGTTGGCCTAATCATCTATGTCTTAGTTATGGAAATTAGTATAATTGTGTGCTCTAGTAAAATTATAGCCACAACTTGTCTTTAAGTTTGTGATTACAATTAAAGTTATCTTTATGAATGAAGCTAATAAATGCAGACTGACAATAAATGTCTTGTTAATCCATGTTTTCTATATCCTTTTTATTTTTAAATGATCAGACTCCAAGAGGTTTTAGGAGAGTTTACATTTTCTTATTTTTCAGTGAACAAAACTCTTGAATATTAAGAAATCATAGTAAGTCTCAGATGTGAGGTGGAAATTAGCTTTTCCCGGCAACTAGACTAGCAGAATATCTTGGCAAATGTCCAAATGGGAATGCATAAAGTTCAACTAAAGACATTTTTCTCTCAGGGAAAATTCTCCCCCCACAAAACACACATTTACACACACACACACACACACACACACACACACACACACACACACATACAACCAACATACATGAATCTCCCCCTTCTACCTGCAGAAAACAAAGTATATAACTTTAAAAGACCAATGTGCTAGGAACAGTGATTAGGATGCTATAATATTCCAGAGAATTCTGTACAGTGAAGACCTTATTATATTTAGACCACACCTGTAATCTCTATGTGTTATTTATTTATTAAGCCTCCTAGCATGATGTGATATCAGAAAGTGGTAAAATATTTACTAGAACTAAAGAAATACACCTCCAGAACTGAATAAAGATATTTTCTATACAGAGTTTTATGTTTAGAACTACTAAAGTAAAATTCTCAGTGGAAATGTGACTCTGTAACCACCCAGAGTACTTGTTCTGCACAAAAAAAAAAAAAAAAAAAAAACTTGAAAATCGTAAGCTTTGAATCCAAACATTTGATTTATTCCTTGCTAATGTGTATCACCTGAAAAGTCTGAGAAAGTTAACAGTGCATTGTTCCCACATGCTGCTAGAAAAACTCCATATATGACACAACCAAGACGTCCCTTACTTAGTATAGTCAGTTGACTGAAATCTATAATTTTACAATGTTTTTGCTGATTTCCATAAATAAGCATTGTGAGTTGGTTAACTACACATATCTCCTTTTTGAGGGAAAAAAATTCACAGTAATGTCCATTATCTGGACAACTTTTACACCAGTCTACTGATTCAAGGATTCAGTTGGCTTGCTTCTGGCCACATGTTTATCTCCATCTCATAACAGCAGAAACATAGTGAAATGAATATATAAAAATCTTGCAAAAATATTTACCATATAACATAACATTATATTTGCAATCATGCTGAACTGTCTATATCTGAGTGCATTGCATCTACACTAAACTATCAGTGGAGTCAAAGCCTGTGCAAATGTTTCAGCCATAGGTGTGCTAAATTACTATTTTTTTGTAACTCAATGGATTGTACCGGCTTCCTCCTTGGTAGTTTGATGAATATGAAATCAGAATTAAATTGCACAATGAAAAGACTTTAAAATAAAAAGAAAATAATCTATGTAAAAGTTCTTAACTATTTAACATAAACAAAAATGTGTGTGTGTGTGTGTGTGTGTGTGAGAGACTGTGTGTGTGTGTGTGTGTGTGTGTGTGTGTGTGTGTGTGTGTGTGTGTGTGTGTGTGTGTGTGTGTGTGTGTGTGTGTGTGTGTGTGTGTATGTGTGTGTGTGTGTTAGCCTAGCTATGTTCCCAGAAAGTCAGCACCTGTTTCACCTATTCTGCAGGGACCTAGGTGGGATCTCAAGGGTGTATTTTCTGTTTCCAATCCAGTCATCCAGGTTCCTCTTAAAGAGGGCTAATGAGGTACTCTGCTTGACATGGAGAGGGAGTCTTATTTCACAGATGGGGGTGTCTTTGGAACACAAATCTAACCTGCCAACAAGCTCTGTTATTGTCACAGACCAGGTGGAGACCTTGTGTGCGAGTGGAGTTTGACGTATGGATATACAGCAACTCCATCAAGGCTGGGTGTGAGATGGCCTTATATGCCAGACATAGGTCACCTCTGAGCAGTCTGTATGAGACTGAATAGAGGGACATGGCTTTTAGCCTATCTGTAGAGGATAGGTGTTTGAGATCCTGGATTTTCCTGGTCAGAAATCTCTGTGGTCTCTACAGCTGCTGCATGTGCTTGGTAAGGTACATGCCTAAGGGGGTATTGTACTCAATAATAGGTCTGATAAGGGAAGAGGACAGGGATGTTATGACCACCTTGTTCCTGGATTAACTACCCTTACTTATGAGGTGGGCCATGTAGAATGCCTTCCATTCAATGGAGGCAACGTGGTGGTTAAAAGTCAGATTGCTATCAACCTGGATGCACAAGTCCTTCACAACTGATTTCATGCTTAGTATGTTGCTATTAATGTGATAATTAGAGGGGGACACCATTTTCTCCAAAGGGGATAATGATGTATTTCTTAGCATTCAGTTTGAAGCCATGCTTCTGGCACCAGTCATTAGTTTGGGTAAGGCCCAAGGCCCTCTTGGAGGATATTCACATCACTAGGGGAATTTAAGATAACATCCAGCTTGCAGCCATCTGCAAACTTGGTCAGCCACAGACCACTGGTTTTGGCTTGCACCTCAGAAAAGTATATCTCAAACAACAGAGGCCCTAAGACTGATTCTTGGGCAACACCACTTGTTACGGGTCTAATACTAGAGGTGGCTTCCCCTATTTTGACTGAGTGGATTCTATCAGTGAGTCAGTCAGCTACTTATCTAGTAACATGTGGGTGATGCCTAGCTGGGAGAGTTTATGTATTATGCCCAAGTGGGAAATAGTGTCGAATGGTTTGGCTAGGTCAAGGTAGGCGGTGTGCACCATATTCTCCTCGTCCATGGCTTTGGTGACTGTTTTGAAGGAGTTGACCAAGTTTAACAGGCATGATTTCCCTTTGACAAAACCAATCTGCCAGGGGGCAAGCATTTGGAGGTTGCCAATGTCCTTGTTTATAAGGTCCGTGATAATGTGTATAATGGTCTTGAAGTTTAGGCTTGTTAGGCTGTTGGCCCTATAATTGTCTGGGTCAGTGGATGCTCCACCTTTTTGTAGAGGGATGGCAGTGGCTGTCTCCATTCAGCTGGGATGAAGCCAGTGCTTAGGCTTTGGTTGAATAGGGTGCCTAATGGAGGAGAGAGCCCATACCTGAGTTTGTGTAGGATGCAGCCAGGAATGTTGTTAGGTCTCATGGAGACTGTATGTTTTGCCTTTGAGAGGGCATTAAAGACCTGCTCCTTAGTGATGAGGGCAGGGGGTCAGGTGATGAAGATGCCCTGGTTTACTGATGGAGGGGACAGGGAGATGAAGTTTTCACTGTGCCTGTCTGCCAGCAGGTTGGCTATATCTACGGCATTTGTGTATGTGATGTTCTTGATCCCCAGTTCAGGGCAGATTTGGGTGTTGCCTTTGTGACTGTGGATGTATGTGAAGAAGGTCTTGTGATTGTCTTTAGTGGATGTGGTCAATTTTGACTCGCTATTACCCTTAGAGAATTTCACCAGTGACCTTATTTGCTTGTTCAGAGAAAGGAGAGATTGTTTTCAGCTTGGCACCTGCTCCTTCTTGGTCTTGGACAGAAGTTTTTTCCTTTTATTATAGACTTTGTTTATTGTTGCTGTCCACAGCACAGGTTTACTCTTCCTTAAGGAAGATGATTTTGTCTTGTCAGGTATTGTTGAGTTCATACAGCTACGTAGGTACTCATATAGATTTTTGGTGAAGGCTTGGACATTAGTGCTAGTTCCAACTGAAGGAACAATGGCTGTGAAGCTGCTTATATCTGTTCTCAGGAGATTGTATTCAGCTTTTGAAAAGTTTTTTTGTTTGACCTTGATTGGGGGGGGGGGTGACTTCAAAAGTGATCACTTTATGGTCGGATCTTACCAAGGAGGATGACACTGAAGGGGTGCTACAGTGGCTACTCATGTTGGTTAGTACCATGTCCAGGATATTTTCACCTCTTGTGGGGGTGTTGACCAGCTGATTCAATGCACTGACATTGATAGAGTCAAGGAATCTCTGTCTTCATGTTTGGTCTAGATTAGGTCTTCCGCTCTATGGCTGGATAGTTAAAGTCACCCAGGATGAGGGTAAACAGTTGAATCTTGATGGATTCAAGTAAGTCCAGATAGGTGGAGTGGGTGTCCTGAGTCTTGGTTGGGGGACTTTAGCTATCTATGATTTGAATAGGTGTTTTGTCAACAGTTAACTGCACTTGGACTCTCTCTCCTGTGCGTCGTACTGTTTGACCAGCCATGAGGTATGTACATCTTTGATAAATATTGAAACTCCACCTACTTTGGCTTTGTAGCCCTCCATTTGGGGACTAAAAGTATTGTAGGATGAGTAACCTGGTAAGGATGGGGTGCTGTCCGCAGCTTTGAACCAGGTTTCAGGGAATGCACAAATGCCAGCATCCACCAGGGTGAGGAATGCTTGCAATGAGTGCAGTTCCCTGCTAAGACTCTTAGCTTTTAGC
Source organism: Protopterus annectens (assembly GCF_019279795.1). Lineage (NCBI taxonomy): Eukaryota > Metazoa > Chordata > Ceratodontiformes > Protopteridae > Protopterus > Protopterus annectens. The sequence continues at coordinate 1,045,055,682 of NC_056731.1, forward strand.
CACATGACCTTCAAATTTTGTTTAGAAGAATTTCCCACATTGGTAATTTTCTGCAAATGACTTTGCCTAAAAAAGGAACTATGAGGGAGAGAAGATCCTTTGCCAGATGTCTGAAGCTAAGGGGAGACAGATGAAGGCCATCTCTGGCAAAGCATTGTAGTCAGTCGATCATGTCCTCCCAGGCTGTCAGGTACTGGATCCCTTGGAATGACACCAGAAACTAAGTTGATTGTTAAAGTCAATCATTTTCCGTTTCTATTGAGGCATCATTCTGGGTGATGGTAGGATGCTGCTTAAGGCTAGGGCATATCTGCCTGGGCCACATATTCAGTGAGCTCAATCAAGTCTCTCGTCATATAGTCCAGAGAGGTACATCTCAAGTCATTCACACCAACATGGACTATGACAGAGTTATAATACTCACTGAACCAACTGCTGGAATCCAAACAGAAAACGACCAGAACCAGTTCACAATTGTTTTATTACAGGAATTAAGCACGTTCATGTGTATATAACATACACTTCTTCAGAATAAAAAACATTCAAGAAATTCAGTTTAAATAACTCATCAGTAAAATCACATGACCCATCAACACGCCTAGCAATTCTAATCTTAAAGGCTACTTGCTCATATAATAATATGAGGGTCATGCTGCTAAATGCTAGAAGTCTAAATCTCAAACTGCACTAGCTTGAAGCACTCCATAAAATGGAGGACATCAAATGTTGTGCCATAACAGAGATCTGGTTCAAGGCAGCAGAAAGCACTCCTGCAGTACCAGGCTATAACTCATTCCACATTTTTTGGCCCCAGAACTTGGACTGAAGCTCCAAAGGCAGTGGTGTTTCGATATTCATAAAGGATGTGCACACCTTCAGACTGGTAGCCCAACATAATGCATCTGAGATACTTCAGGTGCAGCTAAAATTGGGCAAGACAACAATTCAGGTTGTAGCCTGCTATAGGTCCCCAACCATGTCCCAAGACTCACACTCCACATTCCTAAGCACCCTGGAGAATATTAGGGTCCACCCTAACACTCTCATACTGGGTGACTTCAACTATCCCTCCATTAACTGGGAAAACAACTCATGTACCAATACACTTGCCCAACATTTCCTGGAATTCATTAATTCCAATGCCGTGGACCAGCACGTTCTTACCCCCACTAGAGGTAGAAACATCCTTGACCTGGTCATTACTAAGATGGGTAACCTTTGCTTTACACCAAAAGTCAACTCCTCCCTGGTTAGATCTGACCACAAACTAATCACCTTGGAAATCCACCCCCCCCCACCCCCAGAAAGATAACCACCATGAAAAACTTCTCCAATCTAACTTTGGGCTCCTAAAAACAGAGATGGCTAACTTCACAGCACCCATGCAAATGAAGAATTGTTGCATGACAGCCAAATCATACACCAATGCACTGTACAAACACATACACAAATGTATGGATCTTGCCATACCTAATAGAACCAAGATGCTCTCCTCCATAAAAAGGACGCCGATTTTGTGGTCCCCTTCCATAAACAAACTCCACAACAGAAGGAGGAAACTGATGCGGAATAAGGTGAAGTCTCAAGATTGGAAAAACTCCATTATCAGCCTCAACAAAAAGTTGAGATCCCTCATCAAATCCTCTAAAGCTAACTATAAAAACAGAATTGCAGCAGATAGTAAAGACAACCACAAGGCCTTCTATAGTTACGTAAAGAATCTCCACCGCAATACACAGATTTGTTCTGAGCTACTGCACAATGGTACCTCCTATACTGAGCCAACAGATATTGCCAATATACTGACTGACAGATTCAGTGCCAACTATACCCCCCTCAACCTCCCTCAAAGTACCAGTCACAATACCAGTAGATTGCCAGGCACTCAGTATTACTGCTGCACAGGTTAAAACAGCACTGTCCAAAGCTAAGAATACAGCTTCTATGGGACATGACACTATCCCTGGCTGTGTTCTACATGAACTACAGAGTGAACTGACACCTCACCTGTGTGCCCTGTTCAATCGCAGCCTCACCTCAGGCTTTGTCCCTACCAAATGGCACACTGCTACAGTCATCCCTTTCCACAAAGGAGGAGTGACTACAGACCCTGGGAACTATCTCCCCATTAGCCTGACGAGTCTGATATGCAAAGCTGTGAAACACATCATCATAGGTTCATAGGTTCATACTAGGCTATCTGCCCTAGGGCATTTATAAGCCTAGCCAGAATGTGTTTGGCTTTCGCCACCCATTTTAAATTTATTTTGCTATGCCCTTTTTCTAGGTTAGTATACTGTGCCTCTGTCTAACAGTGAAACAGAAGTGATACCCGGGGTAAACCTACGATCTCCCATCCACTCATCAAGATTCCTCTTGAAGAGAGTCAATGAGGGACTCTGCCTAACCTGGACTGGGATTTTATTCCAGAGTGAAGGGAGCCTCTGGGTTATGAATCTGTCCCTCCAGCATGTCCTATTTATTTCAGTGCTGAGGTTCAAGTCTCTTGAGCGCGTAGCTCGATGGGATTTGGATTTTCTGAGGTGCAGCATGTCCATTAATTCCGGGTTGGACATGGCTTTATACGTCAGGCACAGATCGCCTCTGAACAGGCGGTATGCCACTGAGTAGAGCTGGAGTTTCTTTAACTGGGCAGCATATGGCATCTGTTTGAGCCCTTTGATCCTCTTGGTGAGGTACTTTTGGGGTCTTTCCAGTTGCTGCAGGTGTCTGGTAAGGTACATCCCAAAAGGGGCATTGTACTCAATTATGGGCCTGATGAGGGATGAGTAAAGAGGCACGATGACCTCCCCTGATCTAGATGTGAATCCATTCATGATTAGGTGGGCTATATAAAATGTTTTTATAACCACTTTGGCCACGTGGTTGTCAAATGAGAGATTGCTATCAACTTGGGTCCCCAGGTCCCTAATTACTTCTTCTGTACTTAATGGATTACCACCTATGTGGTAATTTGTGGGGACTTTGTTTTTGCCAAAGGGGATGAAAATACACTTTTTGGCATTTAGCTTGAGGCCATGGCTCTGGCACCAGTTGTCTGTTTCTATGAGGCCCTATTGGAGGATGCTTGTGTCGGCTGGAGAGTCGATTATGGCACCCAGTTTGCAGTCATCTGCGAACTTGGTCAGCCTCAGTCCTTCCGTGTTGGCCTGTACCTCCGAGAAATATATACCGAACAAGAGAGGTCCCAGGACTGAGCCTTGTGGGACACCACTTGTAACTGTTTTGGAGTCTGACATGGCTCCAGCAATTCTAACCATGTGGGTTCTGTCCTTGAGCCAGTTTGCAATCCATCTAGTGAAATAGGGGTTTATATTTAAGCTGGTGAGCTTATCTATAATGCCCGAGTGGGGTATTGTATTGAAGACTTTTGCAAGGTCCAGGTAGGCTGTGTGGACCACCTTCCCCTCGTCAATGGCCTTGGTGACTGTTTCAAAGAAATCAACCAGGTTTAAGAGGCAGGATCTGTCCTTAACAAAGCCGAACTGGGTAGGATCCAGTGTCTGTAGGTCCCCAATATCTTTATTTATGAGGTCCATGATGATCCTTTCCATAGCTTTTCAGACCAAGCTAGTCAGGCTTATGGGGCGATAGTTTCCAGGATCTGTTGAGGCACAACCTTTATGGAGAGGGACCACTGTTGCTGTATGCCACTCTTTGGGCACATATCCTGTAGTAAGGCTGAGACTGAACAGTAGTTTTATGTTTGGGTTTAGCTCTTCTTGGAGTTCATGTAGGACGCAGCCCGGGACACCGTCTGGTCCCATTGATGCTGTGTTTTTGCTTTGGAGAGGCGGCTCTTACCTGAGCATCTGAGATGTCAGGGGCAGCACTCTGCTGGGATAGATATTTGCCCTTTTGGTGGGTGGGGTTTGCGCTGAACCTGTCAGCTAGGATGTTGGCAATGTCTGTGGGTTCAGTGTACTTTTTGTCATTTTGGACTAATTCTGAGCATATCTGGGAATTACCACCCAGGTTCCTAACATAACTAAAGAAAGTCTTGTGATTATCCTTAGTGTCCTGTGCAATTTTTCTCTCGAAGCTGGCCTTAGACAATTTTATGAGTACCCGTAGTTTTTTGCTAATACTGATCAGTGATGCCTTCCCTTTTTGGGATTTTGCTCTATCATTTAGTAGCTTCCTCCTTCTATTGTATAGTTTGTTTATGGCTGGGGTCCACCAGACAGGACGTCTGCCTTTGGAAGACTGGGTCTTGGTTTTATTTGGGATTGCATGATCCATGCATTCCTGAAGGTGTTCATAGAATGCGTTTATAAAGGATTCTGTGGTCTGGGCCATATTTTCCACAGGCCCGGGGGCTTTGAAGGATTCCACCTCGGTTTTGAGGAGTGTGAAATTTGCTTTAGAGAAGTTTTTCACTGTGGTTTTCTGGGCAGGGGGTGGGGTTGGGATGTGAATATCCAGTGAGATTAGTTTATGGTCTGATCTTACCAGTGAGGGATACACTTCTTGTCTGGAGCATAGAGTCCCCATGTTGGTGATGATCAGGTCCAGTATGTTTTCCCCTCTTGTGGGTGTGGTAACAAGTTGTTCCATAGCATTTGAGTTTATAAATTCTAGGAACCTTTGGGCTAGGGTGTTGGAGCTAGAGTAATGCTCCCAATCTATGTTTGGGTAGTTGAAGTCGCCCAATATAATGGTGTTTGGAAAGACCTTCATATTTTCCAGTGTTCTCAGGAAGGCCAAGTGGGGTTCCTGGGTTTGGGAGGGTGGTCTGTAGCAGGCTATAAACTGGAAGGAAGTTTTACCCACTGTTAGTTGCACATGGATAGTCTCTGATGCTTCGTACTTTGCCACCAACCTGGATGTGTGGGCATCTTTGATGAATATCGATACTCCCCCTCCTTTTGTGGTTCGGTCCAAGTTTTGGGGCTGAAAAGCATGGTATGAGGTATAACCTGGTAGTGCTGGGGTGCTCTTAGGAGCCCTGGACCAGGTTTCTGTTACTGCACAGATAAGGATGTTCCCCATGCTAAGGAGAGTTTCGAGTGCATGTATCTTGAGGTTTAGACTTCTGGCATTGAGTAGCATTACTCTTAGTTTCTTATCCCTTGTGATACCTATGGAGGTGGGTTTGTCTTTTGAGCCTTGCCTAAAAAAGGCACTATGGGGGTAGCAAGAGCCTTTGCCAATATCCAAAAACCCAGAGGTGACAGGTGCAAGCCATCCCTAGCGAAGCATCGTGGCTTGTCGAGCATATCATCCCAAGCTGACAGGCATTGGATTCCCTTTGAATGACACCAGTACTTAAGCCAATTGTTGAAATTGATCATCTTGTCTTCATATTGTGGCATCATTCTTGGTGAGGGTAAGATGCTACTCAAGGTCAGGGTCATACTGGCCTGGGCTACATGCTCAGAGAGCTCCTCTATGTCTCTTTTCATGTAGTCCAGGGAGGTACGTCTCAGGTCATTCACACCAGCATGGACAATGACTGAATCATGGACCTAATAAACAAGGATATATGGAATCTCCAAACTCTGGATCCCACACAGTTTGGTTTTGTGAAGGGTAGATCATGCCAGCTCAACTTGGTCAACTTCTTTGAGTCAGTCACCAGAGCTGTGGATGAAGGCAAGGTGGTTCATACAGCCTACCTTGATCTGGCCAAGGCCTTTGATACTATTCCCCACTCAGGAATAATATAAAAACTCACTAAGCTAGGCATCAACTCCTATATCACTAGGTGGGTTGCAAACTGGCTCACAGGTAGAACCCACAGTGTAAAAGTAGCTGACTCCAAGTCAGACTGCCAGCCAGACATGAGTTGAGTCACACAGGGTTGGTCCTGAGTCTTCTACTGTTTGGCATCTACTTCTCTGAAGTCCAGGCCAACACAAAGGGACTCTGGCTGACAAAGTTTGCAGACAATTGCAAGTTGGGAGCTATTATTAACTCCCGAAGTGAGGTTGACATCCTACAGAAAGACCTTAATGAGACCAACGACTGATGTCAGAACCATGGCCTTAAGCTCAATGCCAAAAAATGTGTTGTCATTCCCTTTGGGAAAAACACAGTTCCCATGAATTATCACATCAATGGCAGTCCGCTGAACACAGAAGGTGTTATAAGAGATCTGGGAACACAGGTTGACAGCAACCTCTCTTTTGACCACCACATTGCCACTGTGGTCAGAAAGTCCTTCTATATGGCATATCTCATTACTAAGGGTTTTGCATCCAGGAAGAAAGAGGTCATTGTCTCCCTCTACTCTTTCCTCATTAGGCCAATCGTTGAGTACAATGCCTCATTTAGCGTGTACCTCACCAAACGCCTGCAACAACTGGAGAGGTCGCAAAAGTAACTCACAAAGAGGATCCTAGGTCTTAAACATTTGTCCTATATGGACAGACTTAAAAAACTCCAACTATTCTCTGTCTATATCACCTATTTAGAGACAATCTCTTCTTGACTTACAAAGCCATGTCTGACACAGCTCTGTTAGAAATGCTACATCTAAAGAAATCCCAATCACTCCACACCACACACTCTTGAGACCGCAACCTCATTACCACAATCAACAAAACATGCTGGAGGGACAGGTTCATAATCCACAGACTGCCCATATTATGGAAAATAGACTTCCCATACATGTCAAGCATAGCACCTCACGAGCCCTCTTCATGAGAAATATTGATGAGTGGATGGAAAATAGCAAATTCACCCCAAGGTTCACTCCAGTGGATTTACTCGACAGAGGCACTGGGAACTAAGGTTGGGTGGCACGATGCCAGGGTAATCCTATGGGCTATGCTTTAAAGGCTCCAGGGCCATTAGCCTAGTACACACTTATGAACCTATATACATATATATATATATATATATATATATATATTTATGTGTGTGTGTATCTGTGTGTGTGTGTGTGTGTGTGTGTGTGTATCTGTGTGTGTGTGTGTGTGTGTGTGTGTGTGTGTGTGTGTGTGTGTGTGTGTGTTTGTGTGTTTGTGTGTGAATGTATTTATATATTTTTCTATATATATATATGTGTGTGTATGTATGCATGTATATATTTTACATGTATATCTCTATAGATATATTTTGTGTCTAGATTTGTCCATGTATATGCATCACCATGCATAAATACATGTATATATAGAAAACCTGACTCATTCTACAGAATCTTTTCCCTACTGTTGAATGACTCTACTGACTGATATGTTTGGAAAAGCATTTGTTTTTTGTAGAGCTCACATGGTGTGGTGCTACATTTCTCTGACTATGGTGTACACGGTCCTGGGTCCAAGACTTGGCTAGGTTGATAATTTTGTTGCAAGGCAGAGCAATTGCTGCTGGAAATAGAGGGATAAGGGCAATATTTCAAAGAGGTCCCTATTTTGGGCCCATTGACCACCATTTTGACATCCTTTGAACAGATTTGTTACAGTATTAGGTTTGGGGTATAGATCTGATGTACAACTTCAATACATATATATGTAAATATATATATATATATATATATATATATATATATATATATATATATATATAAATATATATGTATATATATATATATATATATATATATATATATATATATATATATATATATATATATATATATATATAAAATCTATATATTTTTATATACATATATATATATATGTGTGTGTGTGTGTTGATTCACTTATATATATATATATATATGTATATACATGTATTTCTAAATGTATATATTTTATATGTATATCTCTACATATATTATGCATTTAGTTTTCCATATGTATATGTATCTCCATACATATATACATTTGTTTATGTATATACAAAACTTGACTAATTCTACAGGATCGTTTCCCTACTGTTGAATGACTCTACCTAATGATATGTTTGGAATAACATCACAAATATCTACAGCTCAGATGGCTTAGTGGTAGATTACTGTGGTTAGGGTGTGCAGGGCACTGGTTTCAAGACGTGCATAGGCTTGTTATTTTGTTGCTGGTCAGAACAAGGGCTGTTGGATACAGAGTGATTAAGGCACTTTTAAGGAGTTGTAAGCTGGTTTGTGTGGTGGTAAGCAATGCTAACTTACAGCTAACTATGCTTACACATAGTTAGCCCTAAAAGTGCTTAATCTGAGTTAGCTTCACTTAGCACCGCGCAAAGATGCTTACTCCCACTTGCTACTGCTTGCACCCACTTACCCCCACGCTAATTTCTTTAAAAGAAAAGAAAAAAGGGGTGATAGGAAAGTGGTGAAAAAGGGGGCATGAAGAGGGAAAAACAATATGAAAGATAGCTAGGGATGCGGAGGATCGGTGTAGGGAAGGTCCATAGCTGTCCATTTCTTCTACAGCAGCAGCTGTGCATATATACAGAATTTGGAGGTAAATTTAGACACTTGAACCCCTGAGAGATTCTGTATATATGCACAGCTGCTGCTGTAGAAGAAATGGACAGCTATGGACCTTTCCTATACCCATCCTCTGCATCCCTAGCTGTGCAAGGGCATGGAACGCATTATCATGGAACTTATAAACAAAGACATTTGCAACCTCCAGACACTGGACCCCACCCAGTTTGGGTTTGTGAAGGGCCGATCTTATCTCCTGAATCTGATTGACTTCTTTGAATAAGTCTCCAGAGCTGTGGACAAGGGTAAGGAGGTCCACACAGCCTATCTGGACCACGCCAAGACCTTCAACACCATCCCCCACTCTGGAATCATAGATAAACTTACTAATCTGGGCATAAATCCCTACATCACTCGATGGGTTGCCAACTGGCTTACTGACAGAACCCAGACTGTAAAAGTAGCCGACTCCAAATCCAGCTCCAGACAAGTGACAAGTGGAGTACCTCAGGGTTCAGTCCAGGGACCACTCCTGTTTGGCATCTACTTCTCTGAAGTACAGGCCAACACTAAGGGACTCTGCCTAACAAAGTTTGCAGATGACTGCAAACTGGCAGCCATTACTGAATCCCCAAATGATGTGGATATTCTACAAAAGGGCCTTACAGAAACAGATGCCTGGTGCCAGAGCCATGGGCTCAAGCCTAAAGACAAGAAATGTATAGTCATCCTCTTTGGAAAAAAAACATGTACCCATGAACTACCACATAGGTGGCAGGACACTAAACATAGAAAGTGTGATGAGAGACTTAGGGACACAAGTGGACAGTGGTCTCACTTTCAATAACCACATCGCCACAACAGTCAGGAAATCCTTCTATGTGGCACACCTCATCACTAAGGGCTTTTCATCCAGAAAAAAGGAGGTCATTGTCCTACTGTACTCATCCCTCATCAGGCCCATTATAGAGTATAAAACCCCATTTGGTATGTATCTCACAAGACATCTGCAACAGCTGGAAAGGCCACAGAAATACCTCACTAAAAGAATCACAGGCCTAAAACAGATGCCATATGCTGACCATCTAAAAAAACTCCAGTTATACTCTGTGGCATATCATCTACTCAGAGGTGATTTCTGCTTAACATAGAAAGCCATGTCAAACCCTGAGCTGTTGGACATGCTCCACTTAAAGAAATCCCAATCCCTCAGAGCCACACGCTCCAGGGATCTAAACCTTATCATCACAATGAACAAAACATGCTGGAGGGATAGGTTCCTGACCCAGAGACTCCCCATACTCTGGAATAGACTGCCCATACATGTCAAGCAGAGCACCTCATTGGCCCTCTTCACAAGGAACCTTGATGATTGGATGGGAGATAGGAAATTCACCCCGGGGATCATGTCAGTCACCCTGCTAGACAGGGGCCCAGAGAAGTAAATATGGTGGGAAAATATTTCCAGGGAATTGTTATGGCTAGGCTTGCATAGGCCTTAGGGCCGATAGCCTACTACCAACCTATGAACCTATGAACCTATGAGAGAGTGGTGAGGACAACAATAATGTGTTATGAAGACAATTAGACCAGATTACATGTGTCCAGTGGAAACGTGCAAAATGAACAGTTATGTATGGGGTGACATTTTTTGTGGGAACAGATTGCCCTTTTTTTTTAAGGTGAGAGTGGGATGTTCGGGTAGGGTAGTAGATATATTTGGGGAGGTAGGTTAGGTAGGTAGACAGACATAACAACAGACAGGGGTGGTATATGACACATGTGGGGAGTAAACACCTTGGACAGGGAGGGGTGGTTGGTAATTGGATGCCAACGAGCCCCCAAATGGATACAGTGGGACTGAGGTCTCCACCCATAGGCAGTCACCACTGCACCTTCATGGCCCCAAAGGTTGCTGTGTTGGGGACTGAGCAGGAGGGAAAGACTGACCCTCTAGATGTGCCACATGGCCTTCAAGCTGGCATAGCAAATCTCCAAATTCCTTGTGAAACTCGCTACGCACCTGACTCCGGACCTGGCTTTGGGTGACAGTATCCTGTCCACGCCTGTGCCTGGGGGGGGATGAGCCCCATCCCCTGAGACAGTTCCACCCAAAGGAGTTGTGGGACAAGCAGATGAGGAGGTCCATGGGTGGGTCCCAGATGTGCTGGGGACCGTTGCCATGGTCAGATGAAGCGGGAGATGTGGATCCACTGGGATCGGCCTTCCCAGACATGCTATGGTGTTGCAGTTGTACAACATATGTTGTTTAGTCATGCAAAACACATTAGTTATAACAGCATGCATGAGTATTCCCTTTAATCCAAAACAACAGATTTGCAACAGTTACATAGCAAACAGAACACATGCATATATGGAACCACAGTGGGCATTATAACAGCATACAGGTTATATTGAAAGCAACGGGCCCCAATGATAGTATTTGAACAGGTGACATTGATAGAAAACCATTTCAATATTTGTAGAACTATAGGACACATGTCCCAATAATAGGTTTGGTGAAAAACATACCCATTGATTTATGTGTTTACATTTTGGTACAGATAAGTTGGGGGGGAAGAGAGAGATGTCATTTAACAACTGTATATGCTTGAAGTGTTCACAACTTTAATGATCATTGCTCTAATCATTACTCTACAGGTATTACCTCACTTTACATTGACCTATGGCCTTAGTTTGGCCAGTGTCATGTCTGTACACCGTGTATGATTACAGGCTTCTTACAGCTCATTTAAACCTTTTCTTACCTGACAGACCTGTTGAGGAAATATTTGTTAACATATTCACATGGTCATCATGTGTGTGTGTGTGTGTGTGTGTGTGTGTGTGTGTGTGTGTGTGTATGTGTGTGTGTGTGTGTGTGTGTGTGTGTGTGTGTGTGTGTGTGTGTGCTAGTGCCATAATCCACCTTGATTTCTATAGGTCACCATGGGTGTTGGCTACTGTGACCACTAGCTGTGACAGTGTGGCACTTGACGGACATTTCTTGGGGTGACTAGTTGGTGTACATACCTCTCTTGCTGTCATTTACAGCCTTGGGGTTGGACAGTGGGTGTTGTACACAGTGCATAATTACAGGCTTCTTACAGCTCATTTATACCTTATCTTACCTGGCAGACCTGTGGAGGGAATTTCTGTTAAAAATACATGACTGTTTCTACACATATTCACATATTCTTGGATGAGATCATGCATAAAGCTTAATAGCACTCCCGGGATCTGAACTGTGACAGTTTGTGCAAAAATGGAACACAAGGTTGCGTTTCATAACAATGAGCTATTGAGGAACTGCTGTTTTTTTTTTCTGACTGTTTTCGGTATAATAGTGTGTTATTTGGACAATCTCCCTTGTAATTATGATATTCATGCATGGCAAATGCTTGTTATAATCTGTAGTCAGACCTTGACATATTGCAGTATGGAAAACAATGGTTAACACAGCATTACTATTTAGGGACCAGATCCTGGTCCATGGAATATTTCTTATAGCTAATCTATTAACGTCAGCATTACACATCTACATTCAAACTGCCATATATCAAGTACACACAACAGTTTGGTGTTTAGAGTTTTATTGATAGGTACTGCTACACTTTTACTGATATATATCATGTACATCAGTATTACTCTGCTAATGTCTTGTTTATTCCGTAGAAACAGTACACATTGCTAATTACTGGCAGGCGACATTCTACTGCATTCTATTTATTTGCCACGACTACTGCTAGCTAGATTAGTACTAACTAGCCTCATGAAGCAGCCTTAGCAGCCTGCTGGCATGGGCTTCCAAGTTCACAGCCCTCTCTTCTGCAGCTGTACGGGTGATAGAGAGTCATTTATGCATACCTTTCCATGTCATACTTAGGCTGGACTCTGTTACATAAGAATTGATAGTGGTACTTACACACTGTTGGGACATTCCGCACCTGAGCATCTTGGATCCACTGCTCCATGTAGTCCCTCTTCCTTCGCTTCAAGTTAGCATAGTGATGCCAGACCTGTTCACTAGTTCGAGGGATGCCAGTTGCACTAGTGTGGTCATGAGCAAGACTGTCTCAAGCCTCTGCTTTGTATTGGGAACCCTGGTACTGGTCATGCAGCAATCACCCTTCATGTTTTTTTTACAAGGTGTCCAACCATGACCCTTGACTCCTGAATGCCCCAACGCTGTGCCTGAAAGTGCACACCTTCTCCAATACCATCCATAGTGCCTGCAGTGATCAGCTACAACTGGTTATTGTTGTATTCCCACCTGTGGGGTTTAGGTAGTGATGGATTCCCACCCTTTGCTGTGATTGGTCTAATTTGAATATGCTGAGTTGAGGTAAGCGATGGGCAAATCCATTTAGCTGAGATAAGCATTGCTTACAGAGGTAGATACTAAGCACTGTTTACCAGTGCGCAAATCCACTTAGCTAAGCTAATTATTGCTCAGCATACATATTTGAGCAATGCTTACTCTGGCTCAGCATAGCTGGGCAGAATTTAGCACCACTCAGCTTCCATTTTGTAGATTTCAGGATTGTGGAGTTGATGCCTTCTTAATGATACATCTGTACTGCACTAACAACTCACATTTGGACCTGCTACACTACTCTGGTTAACAAATATATAGTATTACTATGTATTTCTAGGTAAATATACTTTTGCTGCTGTTTTCACAAATAAAAATGTCTGGCCGGAATTGGGGCTCAAGCCATGAACATGCTACACAAATACTCTAACCACTACATTATTTCACTGGGAGCATTTTGGCTGTCTAGTTCTATTTAGCTCATTCGAATGTTTAAGGTATGCTATGCATAGCTGTGCAATGTGCACACCAGCACAGCTACACTTAAACTTTATTGGTGATGAAAAATAAAATTAAAAAATGTAAAATTACTCTTAGTAACTTAGAAAGCTACCATGATAATTCCTTTTGTGTTAGGGGACATTTTTTGAGGGGTATTCCTTATGCAACTCTGATGTATGTCACTATTTCATGACTTCACTTGCCTGACAGGAGCAGATTTTATGAGGAAATGGCCACAAATGTATGGGACAACTCTGGACATTCTGCGAACATCTTCCCAGTTGTGAGCTATGTTGTTGGGGGCTGTATTTGTCTTGTTTTCCTCCTAACAGTGTCCACTTGCTTTGGAATTGATGTACAGCAATGCTACAGTGCAGGGGGCATGTGTACTCTGTGAACATTGCTGGGACACAACCCCTGTGCTCGTTCTTGTTTCATGGCCATCTAGTATAGACAGCAGTGCACCCTCATGAATATGCAGGGTGGGTTGCTGTCCTAGATGGCCATGAAATGCTCCATGCAAGAATAACACTATTCTTGCATGGAGCTTGATGAATCCCGGGGTCTTAGTTTCACCTAGTCTCATATGGTTACTATAGGACATACAATTTGGCCAGTGCTTTCTTAGTTTTGTGCCTCTGCTATAGTATGTGTACAGATAAAATGTCACTTCCTGAAAGCTATAAGCCCCTTTATGAGCCAGGAAACCCATGCCATGTAATTAAACTTATTAGCAACACTAACCATCCAACCCAATACAATATTTGTGGGTGACTTTAATTACCACACTGTTAACTGGGAATCCTATATGACACCAAATATACAGGCACAGAGATTCCTGGATTTTGTAAATACAAACTCCCTAGACCAGATAGTCAATACACCAACCAGGGGTGTAACCATACTGGATCTGGTCCTCACTAATATGGGACAGTGCTGCACGCCACTTACTCTAATACCTTCCCTGGTAAGGTCAGACCACAAAATGGTCTCCTTTGAAGTAAAAATAAAACTTGGACCCCCAGTTAAACCTGGAATATTCAGGAACTACTCTAAGGCTAACCTCCTGTTATTAAGTGATAACCTGGCAAAATTTTAAACCCATATAAACCCTGAGAACATTTGGTGCCTTTGCTGAAAAGTTCACAGAAACCCTGTACGAGCATGTTAATAGCTGCACAGAGGCAGCTGTACCCACTAGAATGAAGTACAGAACTAAATAAAAAAAAGCAAGCCACCCTGTGGAATCACAAAATCAATAGGCTGTATAACAGAAGGAAGAAAACCATGGCAAAAATTAGGAAGTGCAGCAACCAGCAGGATAAAAGCACTCTCATCAAACTAAACAAATAACTCAGAGGATAAAGAAAGTCTACCAAAGCCAAATTTGAGGTAAGTCTGGCCTCCCAGGCCAGGAACAACCACACAGCATTCTTTAGCTATGTCCACAACCACAAAGGCAATACACAGTTGTGTGCAGAGGTCATTGTAAATGGAGCCACCTATACTGAGCCAGGAGATATAGCAGACCTCCTGGCTAATAAATTCAGCTTCAACTTTACCCCTCTCTCTTCCTCAGCCTTCCCTCAGGAAATACCATTAAATATAACTTCCCCCTACCATCACTAGGGAACAAGCCCTAAATGCTCTCTCTAAGACCAAGAACACTGCATCAATGGGCCCAGACAATATCACAGGATGGCTTCTAAATAGCATGAAACATGACTATCAGGGCCTCTGGAATTACTATTTAACTATAGGGTCAAAACAGGCTTCATGCCTCATGAATGGAGAACAACACAGTCATCCCTCTGTACAATGGTGGGCCATCTACAGAGTCTAGAAACTATAGATCCATAAGTCTCACTAGTCTTATATGTAAAGCCATGGAATAAATTATCACAGCAATGAGTAATATGGATATAGTAAACCTCCAGACACTGGACCAAACCCAGTTTGGTTTTGTCAAGGGCAGATCATGCCTACTCAACCTGGTGGACTTCTTTGAGCAGGTAACCAAAGCAATGAATGAGGGAAAAATGGTTCATACTGCCTACCTTGACCTGGCCAAGGTTCTTGACACAATACCCCACCTGGACATTGTTGACAAACTCAAGAGGTTAGGTACAAACTTGTATGTCCCCTGGTGGATATCCACCTAGCTGGCAGACAGAACCCAAGAAGTTACAACTGGGGAGTCCACCTCTGAGATGAGGCCAATAACAAGTTGAGTCCATCAGGGATCAGTCCTTGGACTCCTCCTTTTTGGCATTTACTTCTCTGAAGTCAGGGGCAATGTCAGTGGTCTCTGTCTGACAAAATCTGCAGATGATTGCAAATTAGAAGCTGTCATTGAATCCCAGACTGACACAAATATTCTCCAGGAGGGGCTGACACAGACAGACAACTATGTCAGAGCCAAGGACTAAACCTACATGCCAAGAAATGCATAATACTATCCTTTAGGAAGTCATCCACTCCTGTTGACTATCATATTGACAACACACCCCTTAGAGTTGACCTGGTAGTCAGGGACTTAAGGACACACATAGATAGTAATCTAGCCCTTGACCATCATTCATCTACAGTAGTGAGAAGATCATTCTATACTGTGCAACTTATAAACAAAGGTATGGCATCTAAGTCCAAGGACGTCATTGTTCCACTGTATTCGGCATTCATCAGACCTATCACTGAGTACAATGCCCCCTTTGGTATATACCTAACCAGGCATATCCAACAATTGGAACATCCACTGAGGTTCCTCACTAAAAGAATACAGGGCATAAGTAAAATGTCCTAAGCAGACCGCCTCAAAGCTCTATCCCTGTATTCTGTGTCATACAGGCTTTTGAGGGGAGATCTATGCCTGGCATATAGCGCAATGTCAGACCCCACTCTGAAGGACCTCCTGCATGTCCACAAAGCAAACAGTACCAGAATTACTCATTATAAAGTCTTAAATTCTGCCTATGATATAAATAGGACCTGTTGGAGAGACAAGTACTTATCCCAGAGACTAACCTGTCTATGGAACAGGCTCCCCATCCATGTGAAGCAGAGTTCCTCCCTAACCCAATTCAAGTGCAACTTGGAGAATGGATGGGGAATAGGAAATTCATCCCTCGTTTGGCATTTATGTTTCTAATGGACACAGGCAACCTGTAAATTGTTAACCTCCCAAAACCATGCTTGTAAATGTTTACTCTCCCAAACCCCTGCTTACACTTATCAAAGGGTACCAGAACTTGTCAGAGATTTGGGATACATGGCTAGGCTTAAAAAAGCTCTTGTGGTGTTTAGCCTAGTAAACACCTCTAATCCTATGAACTTGCTGCTGTATTGCAGTAGTATGCGGTTGTTGTCAATGTAAACATATCACTCCTTGACCACTGTAAATATATTGTTAACATTACATTGCAAATTATTGGCGCATGTTGTGCAGCATGAATGCCTATCTTTACAGTGACTACCTACCTTCTCCCTGATTTAAATATTGTCTGGCATCTAAGGCAATCTCTACTTCATGAGCTACTGATTGGTATCTGTACCTGCAGGTTCCTTTTAGGCATTGATGTTTAAGATTCTGCTGTATATTGTTTTGAATATCACTTATTTTGCTTGTGGACACCTACTAATGCATTCCTTATAGAACATGTACACATTATAATCTGATATCATTATCCTTCTTTTACCTCTAGACCTAACTGATCTGTGATGCTACATGTACTTGCTCACCTTATGCATTGTTTTTACTACTAGTGCATACAATGTATCATAAAGCCTTATGCATTGTTTCTGTTAGGATATCAAGGATTTACCAAAGTTAAATAAAATCTTCCCTTAACATTAAGGTGTCGACCAAGTTATTTAAAACCTACATTAATTATCAATGTCTTATCTCATTCAAATGCTCAACTACTATTGTAACATGATAACATTTGTGAGACGTGTAAATATCAGTGTCACCTGGAATCCATCCTCCCATCCAAGCAAATAATAGTTATGCTTCAGAAATGTCCATGACCCCCATTACATGCATGTATCATATATTCAAATACTGATGTTATTCAGAATTCACTCCCCAAGCTTCCTAAAATCAGTACAAAATAGCCTCAGCCACAAACCAATCCCACAACACCACCACTCTTAACCATCACCTATAATATGAAGTCACTTACTGGATGGAGTTGCAAGGTTGCACACCATAAACCATCTCCTTGTACTAACTGTGCATACAGAAACAGCAATTGATGACTCCATTGTTAGCCATACAGACTCTACTCTCATCAGTCATGGTAAGAATAGGGTGGCAATTAGCTGTCCTTTCCAATAACAGGATCTGTGATGTTACAGGGTATCTAAATTCCAATAAATACTCAAATAGGAGTATGGCCTGGTAGCAGCCCATGAACGTGTGGATGATGTGAGATGTTCAATCCAGGAGGACATGGAAAAATAAAAAACAATTGTCACTATGCATATGTCTGCTTCAGGCTTCTTGTATGACCATATGCTGACTACTGCCTTGTACTGATTTTCAGTTGAAATTTCCTATCGGTTCATGTTGAGTTCCTCTACTGATTTCACTTACAGCTTTGGGTTTCTTTTTTTTTTTTCAACTTTTATTTTATTGTATTTTCCAACATTTGATGTACAAAAATATACAACATGGCATTTCTTTATGAACAGGTAACCTTGATATGACAATTAACAAAATAATGCCTTTTAACTTCTAATCCTGAATTAACAAAATTATATCATCTAAAAAGTCAGGTTTGCATGTACATATAATTTGAATATTTGGAGTAAAACAGGCATAAATTTAGACATAAGTGGTAAGTAACAGGATCCATTTACACATAATATATATTAAATATAGTGCTAAAAGTTTTTAAAGTTAGTCAATAATCCCTTCATTACTATGAAACTCAGGAATGAAACTATCAGAGACTACCATCTGTTAATCCTCACAAGGAACAGACTTCCAAAAACTACATAGGGACAGGTTAACAGATATGTTCATGGTATAATTTATTTCAAAATGTGTTCTAGGATAACATTCCAAAAGTTTAGACATTTCATGCTCTTATTTCTATTGCCTATAATTAGTTTGTGAAATACAATATACTTAGAGGCCATGTTAGTGAAACCCTTCCACTCTATTATTGACTTGTCAAGCCAGTTTTGGGTGAGTTACCCTTTGGCTAATGCAAATAGAGCAATCAGGATATTCAGATTAGATCTGGGCGTATCAACGGGACTCATATGCAATATAGCAAATTCCCAAGATAGGGTAGATTGTCCATAGCCTATTTTCTAAAGTTTGATCCTTAATGAGTTCCATAGGTTCTGTGTATATTCACAGTACCAGAGAATATGCAAAAGGACAGTCAACTGTGATGGAAAAAAAGGGCAAAGAAGAGAGATGCTTGGGAAGACATTTTTTACACATTCTGGTGTATAGTAGGCGTTAATGTTTATCATTAACTGGGTATACACAAGCTTCTTGAAGGGAGAGAATTTGTTTGTGTTTATTAAAAGCATAAAAGAATTGAACATAAGTTAAATTAGGATTTTTGTCTTTCCAATAGTGAGTGTACCTAAGAGAAGATTAGTATTTAATAGCAGCGATTAGCTTATATGAAGCCAATAGCATCTTGTTTTTGACTTTTAAAAATTTCACTAGGGATTGTACAAAATTTACCTCTTCTTCTATATCATCTGGGATGTCTCTTATAGAAGACACCAGTTCTTTAATTTGCCACAGTATTGTGGTAGATTTGTTACTTAGGTTAGGATTCATTTTAATATTGCTTAAGGAGTTGTCTTTTAGTCTATAGAAGTCCCAGACAGTATAGCTTTTGATTTGGGGAAATTGGTTTAAATTTACCATTTTGTTGCCTAATTTCAGGTTTGGGTTTAGATGGACTGGTTGCAGAAGGAAAGTGCATTTTCTAGATGTAAAAAGGAAGGACATATTGAAATCATTTGATTTTGTGTTTGATTAGATTATGTATTTTAGTGTCATTTAGAATGAATTTTTCCATGAAAATTGATTTGACATGAGCATACCATAGTCCGATCCATTGTGGAGATTAGGTTAAGTTATTGGGTTTATGGTCAGAAATTACAAGGATTTGATTGGTACATATTATGTCATAATATAACTTGAAATCTGGTAGAACCAGTCCTCCCTTGCTTCTTGGGAGCATTAGTTTTGGTAGAGCAATTCTTGGAGTTTTTGGAAACCAGATAAATGTAGTTAGTTTTATTGATTCTCGTAAATAAACTCATAGGGATAATAAAGTTGGTTGCATTAAACTGGTATACACTTTTGGGAAGGATATTTATTTTAATCACTACTACTCTGGATAAGACGGGGAAGCTTCTTGTTTTTCCATATATCCAGGTCATGTTCAATATTCATCCAAGTTTTAATGCTATTTTGAAAGGAACTATTTTGATTGTGTTCAAATTTTATACCTAAGTACTGGAATGCATATTTTAATTTAATTGCAGTGTCTGGAAAAAGAGACAAGTTGTGTCCTATTGGGTTAATTGGGAAGATGAGTGATTTGGAGGGGTTGGCTTCATAGCTGGAAGCTTTCAAGAAGATATCAATAATTTTTAAGATTTTATTTAAATCAGTGTTAGGTAATTGGAGGTATATATTGAGGTCGTCAGCAAAGGCTGATAATAGCAGGTTGTTGTTCAGTACCCTGGGAATATGATGAAATGTTCTCTGTGATAGGTAAATAAAAAAAGGGGTTCAATATCAATGTTAAAGAGATATGGCGAAAGGGGCCAACCTTGCCTTGTACCAATAATTAAGTTTAGCCTGTTAGAGCAGGATTTATCAATGAACAGTGTGGTATATGAAGAGTTATAAAGTATTTTAATTATGTTTATGAATGTGTTTGGAATATTGAAATGCTGTAGAGTCAAGAATAGTGGCATCAAGTGTTAGAAGATATCTAGGAAGCTTCTCTTTCATGAAAAGCTGCATAGCTGCATCCAACATGAGGGTGTTATCCCAATTCTGTCTCCCCTTCATAAAACCTGATTGTTCTAGGGATATAATTGTGGGTAGAACTTTTTTTAAGTCTATCTGCTAATACTGTGGAAAGGATTTTTATATCTACGTTGATAAGAGAAATTGGTTTATAGTTTGTTGGATTAGCTTTGTCAGTGTTGGGTTTATTGGGTCTCCTATATATTACCTCTTACTGTCCAAAGACATCCTTATAACTGTCATCTCCAGTTTCCTCCTGCATTTCTACCTTTTAGCCTCCTATTATTGTCCACCTTCCTCTACCTTTAGACCTACCTACAGAGTCTTCCTCCTCCCTGATTGTCTTCAGCCTTCTTCTGCTGTCTTGTCTGGCCCCGCTCCGCTCCCCACCCTACCCCCATATCCCACCCACCCCTAGGGCTCCTACATTTATTCCTCCATTCACCACACCCCCTACTTACTCACACCAATCAGACACAACTATCCTAGACCACTCCCACCCCTACTTAAAATCAAACTAATCTATACCACACCCATCTCTACTTCTTAGCAAAACATCTACTACATTACCATGACTATAACTATCTTCCAGTCACAACTGAAAATTACTATCTCCTTCTTCCCACTTTCTACACTTATTACTACTTACTTCCTAACCTCCTATGAACACTCTCTAACTGTTTCTCTCTCACTTCCTTCAAAACACACTTGTACACTTCTAACATCCCAATCCTCTTCCTTCTTACATTCCTCCTCACAATCCACATACCTTCTTGCCAAATACCACAGGCTACTACACTATAAACTACTAAAATCAAAAACAAAGAAAATAATTGAAGCTTTCCAAAAACATAAACTAGAAAAATATGCTATATTACTTCATCTACTACAAGATGGCGACATACACCCCAATCCAGGCCCACAAGAAAATAAAACCACAACACATCGAAATCATACCAAACCCTTCTCTCCCTCTTCCTCCAAACCCACTAACCTACTATCCATAGCCCATCTCAATATACGTAGCATTTGTAACAAAATTAGTCAACTCCATGCCCTACTAGAACTACACAACTTTGATATCTTATGCTTATCAGAAACCTGGCTAAAGCCTTCAATTAAAGACATTGAGATTACCCCACCTGGTTATAACATTGTAAGACTTGATCGCTCCACCAGGAAAGGTGGGGGAGTAGCAATTATATATAGAACTACCCTAAAGCTTACTCTTCTTGACCTTACCCTCTCCCAAAACAATAATGCTGAATTAATTTGCTCCAAAATCCAAATCAACAATAGTAAAGCAATAAACATCATTTGTGCATATATCCCCCCAGGAAATAACATCCCTACCCTAGAACACATTCTAGAACAAATCTCTAATAAACTTCCTCAAGAAACACTATTTCTTGGGGACTTTAACATTGATTGGAAATCATGTAGCAATATTAATCCTACTTCCCATATAAATCTTTATGGTTTTAAACAACTCATTAATAGTCCTACTAGAATCAATAAAAAAAGCAAAAAAGAAACTACCTTGGACTGGATCCTTACTAACTCCCCCCTGCAAAACTACCAAACTGGCATCCTTCCAGATGACATTAGTGATCACTCCCTCACCTACGTCACTAGAGCTAAAACTAACCCAAACTTTCCTACCACTCACAGAACACTATACTCCAAAAAACAATTTATACCTGAAGAGTTTCAAACAGAACTTTCACAATACAACTGGACCCCTTTAAAATACCTCACACTCAACAAAGCTGTTGAATACTTCAATTCAGCATTCCTTGCAATCCTAAAACAACATGCCCCAAGTCGCACTATTAGAACAAAGACTAAGACAGCTCCCTGGCTAACCTCTAATACTAAGCATAAAATTATTCTCAGAAATAAATCTTGGAAAAAATGGTGCTCCTCTAGAAACCCAACAGATCATCAAATCTTTAGAGAGCTCAGAAACAGTACTAAAAAAGCCATCCTAACAGATAAAAAGAATTTTTACTTCGAACTGCAGCGATCCACCAAAAAAGAACCAAAAAAATTCTGGTCTACTATTAACAATCTAATTACCCCAGGCAAATTAGTTACACCCAATCCACAGGACTCAGACCCTGAAGATCCCACTTTAATAGCCAATAATTTCAATACTTTCTTTACTACTTCCATACAAAGTCTAGCTAACCACCTATTTCCTGATACTTCTCAACTGCTCTTAAGTAGCTTCAATGACTCTCTTCCTCTCCTTCAACTACAACCTATACCCACCTCTTATATACAATCACTATTACACAAACTTAAACCCACTACCCCCTCAGCAGACAAGCTTCCTGCTGAATTCCTGCAAGTAGCAGCTAAAGCTATTGCCTATCCTGTCTCTATCCTAATAAACAGATCCATAAAATAAAGTACTTTCCCAGCAATCTGGAAAATATCATACATCATACCCTTACACAAAGGAGGTAAATCTACTGACCTTTCTAACTTTCGCCCTATCGCACTATTATCTCCTCTGGCAAAAATTATGGAAAAATGTATACACAAACAACTACTTAACCATCTCCTCCTTAACAACCTACTAGCTGACACTCAACACGGATTTAGGCCTTCACATAGTACTACCACTGCACTACTTTCTTTCACCAACACTATCAACTGTAACCGTAATAACAACAAACTAACCTCTTCTCTTTTCCTAGACCTGTCAAAAGCCTTTGATATGGTAAACCATACACTTCTTCTTCACATACTTAAATCCCTTGCCTTGGATTACTCTTCTTTAACCTGGCTCTCATCATATCTTGAAGACCGACATCAAGCAGTACTCTGGAAAAATTCTCTATCTACTCTACTACCTATCTCTTTAGGAGTACCACAGGGATCTATACTAGGCCCACTTTTATTCTCCATCTTTATTAATGATCTCCAATCATCTATCCAAAACACTACCTGCATACAATATGCAGATGATTCCACCATAATTTGTACAGCTTCCTCTCAAACAGAACTCCAATCCCTTACACAAGCAACCTTTTCAACTGTTGAACAATGGTTCTCAAAAGATGTCTTCTCCTCAACCCCAAGAAAACAAAACTATTACTTTTTTCACCTACACACAAATCTACTCAACTAAATTTTACTATCACTGCAAGTGATAACTCCCACATTTCCCCCGACTTCACTACAAAACTGCTTGGTGTTACTATTGATAATAATCTTAGCTTTGATCATCACATTAATAACACAATAAAAGCAGTTAATAAAAGATTGGTTCACTATACAGAATCAAACCCTTCCTTACACCTGAGGCACGGACTACCTTAGCACAATCACATCTTATCTCTACCCTTCTGTATGCTTTCTCTATCTACACTAATCTCTCTAAAGGTAACCTTAGGAAACTGTCTACATCTTACCACAACATAGCTCGATTTGCCACTGCATCTCAATATAGAACTCACCACTGCCTAAACTTAAAACAACTACACTGGCTGGAACTTCCTAACAAGATTATCTATCAACAACTCTTAATTGCACATAAAATTTTATATCAACCCTCAAAAACACCAGCTCTTAGCAACCTCTTGACTCCCTATAATAATTTAAAACAACTACGCTCCTCCCAAAAGCTAACAGTTAACATTACCAGAATTTCAAACTCTGCAGGGAACTGCCTTTTCTCCAACTCAGTTGGCAAAATATAGAATAACCTTCCCTTACATATCTCCTCTCTAGCCACTTTTCCTTTCTTTAAGAAACAACTTCTTTCACATCTGAACAATTTCTGGCTCTGCTCTTGTACCAATCCAGACTAACCTACTTTCATCTTTCAACTATATTTGTATTTATTTAACACTCCAATCTTTCTCTCTAATCACAAATAACTTTATGATTCTATTGTTACCACTGTTGTAAAAAAGAATTAAAATTTTTATTTTTTGTTTTAATTACATAATTAGTATGACATAGTTGGTATTATTTGTTTTTTGTTAGATTTGCATTACCTGACCTGAACTAATATCCTTGTATTTGGCTCTTTGCCTATATCATATGTGATTATTTTACATGTATTTCTATAACCATGCTTTAATCTGTGGAGCTTTTCTCCCCGGGCCTCCACTGAAAATGGACAACAATCCAGTTGGACTAGCCCGGTCAACAAATGTAAAATAAAATAAATAAAATAAATAATAAATAAATGAATGAAGATAGTTTTGGAATTGTTTAGGTACAAGTCTTTGAAATCAAATTTGATAATGTGGTTGAAGAATTTAAGAAGGATGGGGATCAGTTTGTGAGCAAATGTTTTGTAGAAGTTTGATGTAAAGCCTTCAGGTCCTGGGGCCTTGTTTCTATGTAGGCTTTTAATTGTGTTGGCAACTTCTTCTGATATGAAGGGGAATTCCAAGAGCTCAACTTGATGTTTTTCTATCTTTGGAAATTTAATATTATTAAAGAAAGTGTTGTAGGCTTCTGAGGAGATTGAGACTTGGGGTCCATATAGTTTCCTTATAAGTATAGCAAGTAATTTCAAGGGCTGCTGTGCCCATTCTGCATAATTAGCGATTAATTTCATTTCCAGGAAAGAGAGGTTTTGTGAGTGCACTAGTAGGTATAACTCCTTTTGTTGGTTTAAAAGTTGGTTTAACTCTGGTGTAAAGTTCACTTGAAGTGATTTTACAGTTTCCTGGATTTTGTGTTTTATACTAGTTTCTTTTTGTTTAAAGAGTTTTTTATAATATGAGGCTCTCTGAATCAGTAGACCCCTGATTTTTGGCTTTACTAGCTGCCCACAAAATATCTAGTGTAATGTCCGAGGTTGAAAGACTGGTTTTCAGTTCTTCTAGCTTCTAGCTTCTTATTAATTTCTTCTACAACTTCCGCTTTGTTGAGGAGATTTGGATTTAAAGACCAAGTCTGGAAGTTACTAGCTTTTTGGGGGGTTTCAGAGGGATAATTTTTAGGGTTATCTTAGAATGGTTAGAGAAGAATCTAGGGCTGGCTGAGTACATGGTCTCTTCATTTAGTAGGAATTTGGGATCAAGAAAAAAATCAATCCTGGACCATGATTTATAGCATGGGAAGTAGCATGTGTATTTACCGCTAGGGTTAGAGTGACCCATTGAATAAAAAGGATCAGATAGATTAACGTCTAACATTAGATCACCCAAGGCCTGCGATGGCTGAGCTTTGTGTAATTTCTTTCTGCTAGATCTATCCTTTAAAGAGTCAATGACAGTATTCCAGTGCCCCATCATATAGGCATGATTAGGGAATTTTAATAGTAAGTTATAGACTTGTATGATAAATGCATGTTGATTTGTACAAGGACCATAGAAATTTAGGAAGAATACAGGTCTGGAGGATATAGTGTTTGTACAGTGAAAATAACACCACCTTCCCATGTTGTCTCATTGAATGTTTTTCTTTATAAGTATAGCTCCTCTTTTTGAATTAGTCTTACTACTGGAAGCAATAATTGAGGTTATCCATGTTTTGTCTCTGTCCTTATTCCAATCATCATTACCTAAGTACGGTTCTTATAGAAGAGCAATATTTGCATGTATTTGGTAGAGTAAATGTAAAAGTAGTTTCTTTTTCTTCTTATCCTGTAGACCTCTGATATTCCATAAGTCTATCTCACACATCCTCTACTTTTAAATGTGGACCAAAATATTATGAAAATTAATCTTGGAAGTCCCTTCCTCACAGCACAGTTAAAGATGTAAGTACCGAAGTTCAGCATTTTTACATGTGCTGTAGCACTAAGGTCTCTCAGAACTACTACTGTGCCTGATCACATTACTACCAAGACTGAGAGAAAGTTTAGAAAGATAAGAACTATGTCAGCTAATTTGCTAATTATTAAACTGGAGTTAACAAAACAGTAATCAAAAACATAACATTTCTATTAAATGCAACAACAATATATACTTGTTCAAATAAGCTCAAGATGTGAGGTACCACACAATCAAAGCACTTTACTACTACACTCCATTGTACATGTACCTAATGCATGGTCTTTGCATGGAAAAGTTAATACTTCCATAACTGAGTTAAAACATGTGCAGTTGCCGCCTAAGAAGGAGGCGACAGCAAAATGCTCTTATATAAAAGCATAGTCTCATTATTGCAGATAACAGAAGCAATGCAAAGTACATTCATTTATGAAAGACGACTGACTGAATGAAGTTTTAATGAACTTCACATACGAGTTTAAGTTGCTATCACTTTAACAAGGAAACGACCCAACTATATGTCCATGCTATCATTACTGATGCTATAATTAAGAGTTAAATTAAATTTTTTAAGTAACAAGAAGACACTGTATGATACTTAACCCACATACACTGGCTTATTACAAATATGGATGGATTTAGCAATAAAGTTCAGAGTTGCTGCTGTTTAGTTTTGCATGCTACAATAATTCTCTTGATTGACTGTGCAGTTTAACACTGGTTTCTTTGGTCTTATGAACATCTATGTTATTCAGACAGGATTATTTGCAAAGCACTCAAAAAAATTGCCTAAAGGAAAAACAGAGTCAATTTACTTTTCCCCTTCCTTTTTGATCTGCACAGCCAAGTCAGCAGACCTACATAAGCAAATAATATATACATTATTAGATCACTAACTAGGTGTTTGATAGCTGGATTAAAGCTATTTATTTGGAGCAAGGTGCATATTAATATATTTAACTTCATTTGCAGTTATTAATTTGAGGAATGTTAGCACTCTGCTGTTAGCTAGGTTTCCAAAATGATCCTCATTAGCCCAGTTCACTAAAAACAAACACTTGCCTGTAAATGCATTCAGCTTAACAAAACTCCCAGAATTCTTCATTCTTTTTTTTTCTTTTCTCCCAGCACACAAGACAACGAGCAGATTTATTAATTTACAAGCCCATTTTGCAGAGGAGATGGAGAAAGGAAGTGATTCCGGGTTGATTGCTACAACATAAAGGGGACTGCAGTCAGTTGCGACAGGTAGGACCAAAAAGACAGCCCTATGCATTTTCGAACTTACCTAATTAACTGTTACAATCCGTAGCTTACAATGTTGCAACAAAGCTCGCGGCCTGCCATTTGAAACTCCTACCATGTAGATTTGAACAAAAACAGTAAAATCTGTGATGGAGGAAGGAAACGGCTCTGGAAAAAAGCTATTTAGGACTTTTTTGTGCTTTGATCCACAAATTAAATGGGGATTCAAGTTGATCTGCAGCTAGGTGAGCTACCTTTTTTCTTCTTGTTTTCCGTTCTCAGCTTTCCCTCATTTAGAGTTTCAGGAGTTCCTCAAAAGCTTTAAGAAAGGCTGCTTTGGCTTCTGATGGAGTTTTAACTAAGAATTTCTGGTCATTTTTAGAGAAGGCTAAATTGCTAGGATATTTCATTTTAAATTGTATCTTTTTGGTAAGAAGGAAGGCACAAAAAGGTGCCAGCAGTTGTCTTGCTTGCTTAATTTGCATTGTTAGGCCCTGAGCAAATGTAATTTTGTGCCCACAGTTTAATTATCCTTTTTGCTTTGCTGCATGTAAGATTTCTTGTATATGCTGATAGTTTAGTAGCTTAGCATAGACCTGCCGAGGATTGGTAGGGTTTTGTGATCTACAGAGAGCTCTATGTGTTCTCTCTATCACAATGTCTTTGACAGTGGATTGATTAGCCAGCAAGGCACTAAAAGTATCTTGGAGTTGTGCTTGGTCATATATTTCAGGAATTCCTCGTATGAGGATATTATTTCTCCTACTCCGAGCTTCGAGATCTATAAGCTTTTGCTGCATGTCTTCTAAAATAGCTTCTTTCTTTTTTAGTTGTTTTTGGAGCTCCTCAATTTTCATTTCATTTGCTGTTGATTTGGCTTCAGCATGGTCTAATCAAGAAACTATCTGTTCCGTTGAAGTTCTGAATTTTGAGACTTGCTCTGAAAATTTTTGAATGGCAGTTTGTGTAGGGATTAGAGCAAATTTCAGGTCATCAATGGTATAGGCCACTTCTGCTTTTGCTTTAGAGGTAGACTTACTTTTATCTTGTTGTTTTAATGTTCTCTGACTTTTCGATACAGCTTCTTTTTCAGGTGAAGCTATTTGTGAAAGCTTAGTTTTGGTTGTTTGTAGTTCCATTTGTTCCAAGTCACTAGGCATGGTTTGATCTTTAGCAAGAACACAGTTATTTATCATATGCAGCTCTTACCACTAATAAGGTTAGACCTCAAAATATCATGTGCCTTTGCTATAGAAGTATCCAGGGTAAAGAAAAGTTAGTTTTTGTAGAGTAAAACTTGACTAGTTGAAGGTTGATGTATCCAGATGGTTAATTGCTTATTTCAGGAACCCTGTTAGGATGAGATTGCAGGCTGATGCTTCCTGATTATGACAATTCAGATAGTGGGTTGTGGAGCTGTAGGGAGAGAGTGCTCACAGGCTGGCCACCATCTTGGAAGTCCTCTATAGCTTTGGGTTTCTATTGCTCTATCACTGGGCCATACTTCAGATAACAGACACTATTCTTTTCAATGTCAATGTCTGTCCACAAACAAATTCTGCCTCCCTTTGTAATTTCTATGATAACTTCTGACTCTCTTTACGACTGTCATGATCTTGCTCTTTCACCCATTATAATACTAAATGAGTGTATTTGCTTGTCACACTATGTCTTCACTTCCCTCTGTAGCACAAGATAACTTCAGACACTTGGATGCTGCTGAGAATCATTATAAAAGACAACTACTGGATATGAGATTCCTCTTCTTCTGACATTTTTAATAGTGATTTAAATTAGGGAGTCTGTTCCTGCTATTAAATTTTGGGTTAAAACAGGGGTTCGAGATACAGGTGTGGCAGTTTTCTCTGACCTTTATGAATTTCTGCTTTTGTAAGTGGATGCCTTTTCTGTCAAAATGAATGCATACTATTCATTATTAGATCACTGTTGCAGTAGCCTTATGTATATGGGATGTCTTGCCAAGGATCAGATCAGCCAGGCAAGTCCTAAGCTTTAGGATACTTTTCACACAATCTAGTGACTGTCCTGCATGAGGGAAACAATAGAAAATCAGTGAACTGGGCATCAAAATTTCAGAACTTTCTTGCACCAAAAAGTGCACATATTTGTGGGCTTCTAGTAATGTCTCATCAGCTAGTGCTTCTGCAAGTTTGAGCAGATAAGTACCCATTGGAGATTTCTTTCCACACTTCAAGTTTTGTGAAAAAAAATATGTCTTAGGCAATATCAGGGGTTTTTAGTGGTTTTCTTTTATCTCAGAAACTTATATTTTGTGTTATGATTCCTTGAGGGAATGTCCCTTAAAATACTTGTTTTTTGTGGAGATAGGGGAAACATTTACCTCAGTATTTTATGTTAGGTACTTGGACATTTATTTGGGGGATTATCATTAAAACAATTACCACAAAACCTTAAATTGCTATCAGAATACATTACTGACTCTACTAAGCTCTACAGACCAGTTGTCAGACACCTTCCTTTGCTGACAAATGGTCCTAGATCTGTTATTTATTTTCAAATATTGTAAGGAAAACTGTGTTTTTTTTTCTGCATAACAGTGTTGCCAAGGACTGGGAATTTCCTGTTTAGTGATTGTTACTGAATTATTTACCTCAGAAAGTATTTTTTTTTTCAGTTAGGAGGTAATACCGAATTTTCTTGGCCCTGCTATCCACCTTTGAGACTCCTTTTGCAGTTAGTGCATGGAGCTGAATCCCAGTAATACTAAGAAGGAAATACCTTTCCAGGAAGTTTCTTCCTTCACTTCAGCTTTCTTTTCCTGAAACACTGATGGGTGACTCCACTGTGGCCATCAGTTGCCTGTCAGCCTGTTCATCTCTTTCTGTCAGTTTTTCTGGCGTTGCTCCTCAAGAATCTGCTAAACACCAGAAGACAGGCACTTCCTCTGTGGCTATTCAGCTGCTGTTTTGAGGTAACAGAGAACCACCATTGCTGTCATCAGAGTAGGGGGGATGTCTTTTACTAAGCTGCTCTGATGAGATTCATTCTGGAGGAAGGGATCATTCTTTAATCTGCACTATTTCATGGGGTGGGGAAGTGTTCTCCAAGAAAAAGGAAACATAAAACTAGACATTTTCATTTCCTAAAGCAGGGAAGAAAGATTGGCTGGGCTTTGCTAAAAGTTTATTTAGAGCCTTTCAGTTTAAAAAGGAAACAATTTTCCCCTCTATCAGATAGTGATTCCTAGTATGAGGGGCAGGCATTAGGCTCAGACTGTATTTCTCAAACTGCCTCTCGACAAAATGGTGACTCTGCCTCTGAGGGAAGTTTTTATTCACATTCTCCTGCTGAGAAGTTGTCTTTTTCAGACACTATTGCCAGAATGAAGGAATTATTGAAGTGGCAACAAAAACAAATACCATAATCTCAAGAAAGATATTTTGATCTGTTACATGTGGATTTTCCTCAGCCTGCAGCTGTTTCTCCTGTTTTGCCAGCTTTAGCTGATGTTTGTTTGGCAGTCTGCAATTTGCCTGACAGTCAGCTTTCTGCTACAAGGAAGTCTGATATGTGGTATAAATGCCATAATCCTACAACAATCCTTTTTTCCTAGCCCTAGGTCAGACCCTGCAGTAATTTCTCTGTCAAAGTCAACTTCTACTGATCTCCTTGCAGCAGCTAGCCCTATCGCTTCTGACAAACTGGGAAAATACTTTGATAGGATTGGGAGGAAAGATTATTCTTCTTTCACCTTGCCCTTCAGAAAAGCTGAAGTATTTAAATTTCTACTAGCTTCCTTTGGCAATATGAGGAAATAAACTGTTGATCTTCCTCCTTCAGAGATAAAGCTTTTCTGAATTCTGTAGTGTTTTCCGTGTATCAGTTAACCAAATACTCTTTATGATATTTTTGTGACATTGCTGATGTTGTATCTAGTGGAGCTGCCACTGGCTGTATGTTGAGAAGATTTGCCTGGTCATATTCCCAGAGTTTGTCAAGAGATGTCAAAGCTGAGATCCTGAATCTTCCCTTGGATAAAGTAGCTTTATTTCATCCTTCCACGGTTGAGGTCCTTAAAAGGTTTGATGAAAATGGAAAATGAATTCAGGGGGTTATTCAGAATTTCCATCCCTCCTTTTTAAAATATAATAATGCATTTTTCTTCAGTTAATGTTCCTCTTTCGGAAAACAGAAATAGAATTCAGAACAAAGTACACAAAAACAAAATTCAGAAATCAGTGGCAGAGATATTGAAAGAAGAAAGGAAGGACCTCTCAGAATCTAGGACAATCTAAGAAAACAGACTTGACTATATGCCCTCTCAGGTGTTTCCCCTTCTCATCCCAGTAATCCTATAAAACAATCCCAGAGTCTATGTCTTCACTTTCCTCTGTAGCACAAGATGACTTCAAACACTTGGGTGCTCAGAATCATTCAAAATGGCTGCTACTGACTGCAAGATTCCTTTTCTTAATTTCAAGGGATTCCTTGATGGATTCCTCCACCCAATCAATTTTTTCTGTTCTATCATATCCTAGGTCAAATGCTGTCTCAGGGTGCAATAGTAGTTTTTCTCCCAGATCAAAGAAGGAAATGATTTTATTAAAAAGTCTTTCTTGTGCCAAAGAAAGACATATGCAGACTATCTGTAATAGCTCTTTATTTTCTAAACGCTCACACCAAAGTTCCAAAATTAAAAATGTGCTCACTTCATTCTCTTTTACCCCACATTCTACATTTCACTATTTTACTAACTTTAGATTTAAAAGATGTTTACCATCACATTCCAGCCATCAAGCATTTCAGATGATTTTTACATTTTTCTGTGTCTGGTTTCAGTTTTCTGTCATATCCTTGGGTTTATCTGCATCTCAGACAGTGTTTACAAAGTATGTGGCTCCTTTAATAGCCTTTGCAGGTTGCAAGGCATTCATATTTTCTCACATTTTGATGATTGTCTGACTTTTGCAGTTATCGTTCTCAGGTGGTGAGGAATCTCTGGCTTGGGTCAAATACATTTTTCTTAGCTTGGGATTTCAGGTGAACAAAGAAAAATATGTCATTCCTTCCCACAGGATAGTGGTTATGATGAAGTACCTGATCCTGTGAGATGATATCCATTTTTATTTATTTATTTTATCTGATGATGTCACCAATCATGTGAGATTTGTATGAGGAATAAAAGCATTTAACTGTTTATATTAAAAAGTTATTCAAATAAAGGCTTTGAAAGACCATAATTCATAAGCCAAGTCCTCTATGTAGTATAATTCTGTCATTTCTGACTTTTTTGTTTGTTTTTGTCAATAAGAATTTGAAAGAAATACTTCTTTTGTTTGTTGGGTAATAAACATTTGAGATTTCAGGTGAATGAAGACAATTCTACCATTCCAATAATAGGATACCATTTCTGAGATATTTTCTTAATTCTTTCATTACAAGGAATAACTACTTCTGATAGTTTCCAATCAGAATCAAGCATTTGCCAAGGAATATCTCAAAACTGTAGCTTTCATGTCCTTTATTATTCAGACGATTCCTATTTCCAGACAATATGAAGAAGATTCAACAATCTGTCCAATCACTTTGGACTCAGCACCAGCACCTCCTGTCTTATCAGATGCCAGTGCTGAGGTTTGTGAAAAATGAGTTGCTTTGGTAAAAGAATCAGTTGTCTCTTAACTCATATCTTCATTTCTCCATGCCAACCCTTATTCCATTGGAAACCATGCATGCCTCAGACTTTGCTGCAAGAACTGTGTTCAAGAGAATGAAGGTATATGGCCTCTGTAACAAGCAGAACAAGTTAAAACACATAAATGTCAAAGAGATAATGGCTCTAATAAATGCAATAAAAATCTCTGAACCATGTTTGAACTCCACACAGTCTGCTAATAATCACAGATGAAACCACAATAATATGACACATAAACAAATGGGTGGGGAGGTGCAAGACCAGGATCTCTGAACCATCTTTGGACTCCACACCGTCTGCTAATAATCACAGATGAAACCACAATAATATGACACATAAACAAATGGGTGGGGAGGTGCAGGACCAGGACTTTTGCAAACTACCTATGGTAGCCCGGGATCTAGTCACTCAGTTTATGATGTCTCTCCAGGCTAACAACATTCCTTCAGAGCAAAATGTTGAAGACAATTTGAACTAGACTGGGACACACCCTCACAAATCAAAGTTGAACCCAGGATTCTTCCAAGATGTGATCCATCTGTTGGAACCCTTCAAAGGAGGCCGGGCTCTCGCAACCCAACTCCATATGTGGAGGCTCTAAATAAAAATCTGCCAAAACAACAGAGACCTCCAAAGCAGACATCCAAGCAACCACTACCACACAGCAACATCCACGTAACACATACTTCACAAAGTCAGTGTGCCACACAGTCACAGCCCCTAAACCTAAATAACACACCTAATACACTAGTAATTGGAGACTCTATTGACAGGCACACTGACATCCCACTCACCAGACTGAACAAGGAGAAGGTCACTGTAAGTTGCCTGTTGGGTGCCAGGATCCACCACATAACACAAGCACTGAGGTCACTCCACAGCAGGTACAAATATGACTCTGTCATTGTCCATGTGGGTGTGAATGACTTGAGATGTACCTCCCTGGACTACATGAAAAGAGACATAGAGGAGCTCTCTGATCATGTAGCCCAGGCCGGTATGACCCTGACCCTGAGTAGCATCTTACCCTCACCAAGAATGATGCCACAGTATAAAGACAAAATGATCAATTTTAACAATTAGCTAAACTATTGGTGTCATTCAAAGGAGATCCAGTATCTGTCAGCCTGGGATGACATGCTCGACAAGCCACGCTGCTTCACCAGGGAGGGCTTGCACCTGTCACCCTTGGGCTTTCGAATACTGGCAAAGGCTCTTGCCACCCCAATAGTGCCATTTTTAGGCAAGGCTCAGAAGACAAAACCACCTCCATAGACAATACCAGAAACAAAAAACTAAGGGTAATGCTACTCAACGCCAGAAGTCTAAACCTCAAGATGCACGTACTCGAGGCACTCCTCAGCATGGAGAAGATCGATATCTGTGCAGTAACAGAAACCTGGTTCAAGGCTCCCAAGAGCACCCCAGCATTACCAGGATACAACTCATACCACACTAGGACCGAAATATTAAAGGCGGGGGAGTATCCTTCTTCATCAAGGATACTCACACCTCCAGGTTAGTGTCATTGCATGAGGCAGAGGAGACCATCCATGTGCAACTAACAGTAGGTAAAACTGCTTTTCAGTTTGTAGCCAGCTACAGATCACCCACCCAAACTCAGGACCACCAATCAGCATTCCTGAGAACATTGTAAAATATGAAGGTCTCACCAAACACCATGATATTGGGTGACTTCAACTACCCAAACATCGACTGGGAAAACTATTCAAGCTCCAACTCCTTTTCCCTACGGTTCCTTGAGTTTATAAACTCAAATGCCTTGGAACAACTGTTCACCACTCCCACAACAGGGGACAACATATTGGACTTGTTCATCACCAACATGAAGGCCAAATGGTCCATACCAGAGGTAAACCCTTCATTGGTAAGATCAGACCATAAACTAATCACAATGGACATCCATATCCCGACCCCACCCCCAGCAAAAGAAACCACTGTGAAAAATTTCTCAAAAGCAAACTTCACACTCCTCAAGACTGAGGTGGAAAATGTCAAAACCCCCGAGCAATTGGAAAATGCTACCCAAACCGTAAAATCCTATACAATTGCACTCTATAAGCACCTTCAGGAATGCATGGATCGTGCCATCCCAAGTAAAACCAAGACTCATTCCTCTAAAAAGAGGAGACCAGTCTGGTGGACCCCTGCCATAAAAAAAACTATATAACAGAAGGAGAAAACTATTGCATGTAAGGGCAAAATCCCAAAAAGGAAGGTCATCCCTGATCAGTACTAGTAAGAAACTTCGATCCCTCATAAAATCATCAAAGGCTAGCTTTGAAAGAAAAATCACCAAAGACTCTAAAGACAATCACAAGGCATTCTTTAGCTATGTCAAGAATCTGGGTGGCAACTCTCAGATATGCTCTGAGCTGGTGCAAAGTGGCACAACATACACTGAACCCACTGACATAGCCAACATCCTGGCGGACAGGTTCAGTGCAAACTTTACCCCCCCCCCTTCCCCACCAAAACAGCCAGTGTCTCTCCCAGAAGAATGCAATCCCCCAGACATCACAGACACACAGGTGAAAGCAGCTCTCTCCAAAGTAAAAAGTACAGCATCAATGGGGCCGGGTAGTATCTCGGGCTGTGCCTTACACGAGCTCCAAAACAAACTAAACCCCCACATAAATGTACTGTTCCAACTCAGCCTTACCTCAGGTTATGTTCCCGAAGAATGGCGTACAGCAACAGTGATCCCGCTTCACAAAGATGGTGCCACAATGGATCCAGGGAACTATTGCCCTATAAGTCTGACTAGCCTGGTCTGCAAGGCTATGGAGCGCATCATCTTGGATCTCATAAACAAAGACATTGGGAACCTCCAAACACTGGACCCTACCCAATTTGGCTTTGTTGAAGGCAGATCTTGTCTCTTAAATCTAGTTGACTTCTTCAAAATAGTAACCAAAGCCATAGATGAGGGAAAGGTAGTCCACACAGCCTACCTGGACCTTGCAAAGACCTTTGACACAATACCCCACTCTGGCATCATAAACAAGCTTACCAGCTTAAATATTAACCCATATGTCACAAGTTGGGTTGCAAACTGGCTCAGGGATAGAACTCACATGGTCAGAGTCTTGGGTGCCATGTCTGACTCTAAACCGGTTACAAGTGGCATCCCACAGGGCTCAGTCCTGGGACCCCTCTTGTTCAGTATATACTTCTCTGAGGTACAGGCAAATATGTGAGGACTATGGCTTACCAAGTTCACAGATGATTGCCAACTGGGAGCCATAATCGACTCACCGGCTGACATAAACATCCTCCAGAAGGGCCTTACAGAGACGGATACCTGGTGTCAGAACCATGGCCTCAAGCTAAATGCCAAAAAGTGCATAGTCATCCCCTTTGGGAAAAACAAATTGCCCACAAACTACCACATAGGAGGTAATCCACTAAGTACAGAAGAAGTAATTAGAGATCTGGGGACCCAAAGTAGATAGCAACCTCACCTTTGACAATCACATTGCCAAAGTGGTTAGAAAAACCTTCTATATAGCTCATCTAATCACAAAAGGGTTCACATCTAGATCAAGAGAGGTCATTGTGCCCCTTTACTCATCATTCATCAGGCCCATAATTGAGTACAATGCCCCATTTGGGATGTACCTTACCCGAAACCTGCAACAGCTGGAGAGACCTCAAAAATACCTCACCAAGAGGATCGTGTGCCTCAAACAGATGCCCTACGCAGCTCGACTAAAGAAACTCCAGCTCTACTCAGTTGCCTGCCGCCTACTCAGAGGCAATCTCTGCCTGACATACAAGGCCATGTCTAACCCAGAACTGTTGGACATGCTCCACCTCAAGAAAACCAAATCCATCAGAGCTACATGCTCCAGGGATCTAAAGCTTAGCACAACAATAAATAGGACATGCTGGAGGGATAGATTCATATCCCAAAGGCTTCCCTCACTCTGGAATAGAATCCCAGTCCATGTTAGGCTGAGCCCCTCGCTGACCCTCTTTTAGAGAAATCTTGACGAGTGGATGGGAAATCGTAAATTTACTCCCAGGATCACGTCTATGGCCCTGCTGGACAGAGGCTCAGGAATCTATACTATAAGGGAGGCGAAAGCCAACACATTCTAGCTAGGCTTGTAAATGCCCTGGGGCAGATAGCCTAGTACCTACTTATGAACCTATGAACCTAAATATATTTGTTTGCCTCTAGCCACAACAGACAGTTAAAGAAAGTATGCTGTAGGACTCCTTGCAATCAGAACTAGAAGACGGATGCCTTTTCATTTCCATGAACTGGAATGCTCCTCTTTGCTTTTCCATCCTTTCTTCTGATAACCAGGGTTTGTCTTAAAATAAAGAAAGACTCCTCAGAAATAACTGTGGTAACTATCTTTTGGCCCAGGCATCAGTGGGTAATGGAGACAAAGAAACCTGCTACTAGAACAGCAAATATGGGTAGATCTCAAAGATTTTCTAGAAGATCCTGGACTCTTTTAAGGCAAAGACTCCTATGATTCATCAGAATTTGTGTGTTTTTATTCTCTGATCAGTCTTACCTTTCTATTGCAATTCATTTCTCTGCCATATCTGCTTGTCTGCCCTTAGATTCTCCTTTCTGTCTTATATCAAGTGAAACAGTTCTTGAAAGGAGATTTACATATCTGCCCACCTAATAGGCAGGTGGCTTCTTTTTAGATCTCAGTTTTGATCAGGGAAATCTTATTCCATTTCCTTTTGATCCATCTCATGAGGTTGATTTGAAGTTCTTATCTTGGAAAACATTATTACTTATTGCTCTGACTTCTGTGAGAAGATTGCCTGAGTTGCAAGCTATTATGGTGAGTCATTGCTATCTCGTGCTTTAACAAAGAAAGGGTTAACCTCAGAATAATCCCTTCATTTATGCCAAAGGCTGTTCAGAGTTTACACTAAGAGAAGATGTTCATCTCCCCATTTTCTTTCCAGAACCTAAAAATGAGAGAGAAACAATTTTACATACTCGGGATGTCCACTGGCAACTAAGATACTACAACGACAAGACAAAAGCCTTCAGGTTAGCTGATCACCTAATTGTCTCCTGTAAGGTTAAGGAAAAGGCACAAGCAGTGTCTAAACAACTTTTAATTGGTTGTTCCATGCCGTTGCTTTTTGTTATTCTCATCATAACAAGACACTTCCGGGTAAAGTCAGGACTCACTCTATCTACTTCTGTAGCATTTTGGAAAGGGGTCTACTCTACAAATATACAAGTAGCAGCAATTTGGTAATCTGCACTGACCTCTACCAAGCACTACAAACTAGTCTGCTTCTTTAGGTCTAGAGCAGGGGTTTGTTAGGACTATTCTCCAGGGGCTCCTGAACTCTGTTCCATCTTCTTCCTCCTTCCTTGCTTTCTAAACTCTGTTACTTGTCCCATCTAGCTTAGGCTACTACAGCAGTGATCTAATGATGAACTTGAATGCATCACATCTGCAGTAGCCATGCCCTCCCATCATATATTTCTCAATCTTCCACCTCCAGAATGAGGAACACTGTATTTTGTTATGTGGAGCAAGTAGACAAAATGTGGAACACTTACTAACAACTTACTAGCAGCTTCAACTTGGAAGCTCACAGGATGTTTGTATGTGTAAACGTATTGTTATATAATGTTCTTTCTATGAATTCAGCATCACTTGCCATGGATATTGGATATATTTTTAATACAATGTGTGTCAAATGGTATCAACATGGAACACTGAGAACCATAGAATTTTTAAGACTTAAAATAAGAAACATTCATCATAATGAAGTGCACTTTAGAGATATGCCCCAAATTTTTATTAGTATGGATATCTCGCCGGGTTCTAGCCTCCTCCTCCTTCTTCTGAAGCAAGAAAACTCAGATGTGTTGTAAACAAAGCCACTCATTTTATCCTTCTCCCCATCAGTCGGACAGTGACTATGGCATGCCAAAACTGTTGTAAAGCTTTGTAATTTGGTTGTCTGGTGTGATTCTTGATAAAATGCCCCATATAGCCTATACTATAGCAGTGATCTCTTCAGATATATATGGTTAAGGTAAGTTCACTTAAAGAACTATACTATACTTCTCTTTACTGATTGTTAACAATTTTATGCTTGCATTGTAGGTAACGTTTTGTAAGAGAAATCATATTTCAAGAATTTAGTAGTATTTGCTTCTCCCTTCACTCTTGTTACATTTTAATAGCATGGCTGCATCGCAGTGATAGAGCTGATTCAGTCATTATATATGTAGACCTACCACTCACTGTAAGAAGTACTTCACCTAAAGCATGGTTTACATTTTTTTTAATTTCTGTCACATCCACTATCATCGGTGTTAGGAGAGAAGAACCTGTCATGTGTCCCCTCCTTCAACATTTGTAACAAATAAACACATTACTTGTTGCTTTCTAGGTGCATTGCTTATAAGATTTTATGCACCGGTAACAGACACATCATTTTTAAACACTGTGTCAATAACTAATACATATTGTACTAAAGTTGTTACTGTATAATGTATTTCTTGGGAATACTTTGCACTTCAAATTTTCTTATATTACAAGGCAAGGGTCTTTTAAAAATGTCTCCTGCTAAAATGTTAGCATTTTAACTTTTCTTTCTATCAGGTTCAAACGTTTTAAACTATGCTTTAAGTCACACATTTGTACACTTACCAAGTTTTTAGTGTTGAAAGCATAGTAACAAGACTATATTACTTGTATTTCACAGGTTAGACCAGCACTGACTGATATTTTCTTATGTTTTTTTCATTCCATGCAATCTGTCCCATTTATGCCCATGTATGTTTTCAGTGACGCTGCTGTCAGCTAGGATCAAATGCTTCTTATGCAATTTATTCATCTCTAGTTCTCTATACTTCTTAAAAGTCAGTGATAAGTTTACATGGATCCTCCTTAGCTAGATTGTTTTCTGTTTATTAACTTATTTATTTTTTAGGCATTTGTTGACCAGGTAAGTTCACAGGAGTACTGTCTGGAGTCCCACAGTAGGTAAATAAAGATGGAAGGACTAACTATGAACACTACAAGTAACAGCCTATTAACAACTCAGTGCCTGCACTAACTGCAAAATATGAAAAATAACAACAGCAACTGAACAAACGGTCCTCAGTTCTCGATCCACAAATTTATTTGTTAAAAAACAATGAACATGAAGTGCTTTTCGTTTGGTATAGTAACTCAAACTTCTTCAGATCTGAGAAGGAAAGTATAGAGATATAGGGCTCTCCCAGACCCAGATTTTAGCTCTAAAAACAGATACTTCTACAAGCCATGATCAATAGGTTACACTCCAGAGATTAGCCTTGTCTGGCCTCCTTGTCACTCCATACTTCCAGGTCTTCATCCAGATGAGCCGTTAAGTGAGAAGTTAACTTCCTCATTTTAGCACTGTTGGCTACTCACTTTTATATTATAGTGATTGTCAGTTAAGACCTTGTGATCTTGCAAATTAATGTAAGACTATTTCCCCACTCCATAAGCTCTATAGTGCAGTATGCCTACTAACTATTCATTTAATATCCAGTACACATTCCCATAGCATGTTAATATATATATAAATATATATATATATATATATATATATATATATATATATATATATAGAGAGAGAGAGAGAGAGAGAGCTGGTAAAAAAACGCACTAAAAACAAAGATAAATTTCACTAAGAATGAACTTCGTGACAAAAAAGCATTCAAAAAGAATTAAAAGGAAAACACCAGCAACTCTTGTATTATTTAGTGCTTTTGTCTTCTTTAATATCAAGACTTCTTCAGAATGACATGTTTATATATATATATATATATATATATATATATATAGAGAGAGAGAGAGAGAGAGAGGCATAAACACACACACTCACAAAGGGTCTATACCTAAAGAGAGAGAGGGAGAGAGAGAGTTTCAGTTTATATTGTCTTGTGGAAAGAGTCATTCATTGCACTTGTCAGTATGCATGTGTATTGTTTAAAACATTTAACATAGGTGGGGGGGCTACACCCCCCACACCCACCCCCCCCCCTTTACTTTATATTCTAACTCCAGGATCACACTACAGTGGGGAAAAGGCCATCTATTACTTTCAATGAAATGAGTTTCGACCAAATGAGTTTTCAGTGAAGTGAGCTTTCAGTCAAGTGCGCCTAGTCAAGTGAATTTTGACAAAAATGTGTTTTCAACCAAACAAAGTAGATCCATATAATATATATATATATATATATATATATATATATATATATATATATATATATATATATAGGTTACATTGAATTATTCTAATGCTGAAGTTATTCAGCTCCCTAAGCTGTGGTCAAATGCTCTGACTTCTGCTCAGTTTGTTGATCTGCATGAGCCGCTGCACAAAAAAGGTAAACTCTTAATCACAAAATGCCAGTATTTCTTTGTGGAAGGTAATGGTAAATTTGCCCTATTTACATTGCTGTGTATAGTTGATATATATCTGGATGTGCAAAACATTTGGCCATCTATAGAAATTTCTTGTTTTTAAGATGTATTGATTGTGGCAGCAAATGCTCAATAAGTTCAAACAGTTTTCGTTTAAGGATCAAATAATGTAAAGTACCATTGTACAAGTCATTACCATAACAGTAGATGTCTGACTGGTCACTCTTTCAGTATTAAACAGAAGGGATATTTTGCCAAGGGTAGCCATGCATCCAACCACCATATCATAGCCAGGATATCTTAATCGCGTACCTTCTGTCCAATGTATGATTTCATCTTTAAGGAGCTAGGGGGTACATAAGTGACATACTGGTGTGAATTACTTTAGGAATTTCTTGCCCTAGACCTAGGAAATATAGCAGAAGGAAATGGGACTATATGTATATTTACCAATTGCAAAGGAGAGTGGGAAAAAGAAAAAGAATCCATCTTGGCCCAAAACTGAAAAACATAAAAGAGGAGAAAGAAGGGTGGGATATAATACTGTAACAGTGATCAGTCAGACATATATTGTTATGGTAAGCTCTTACACAACTGTACTGTGTCCTTCCTTGGATCACTGTTGCAGTACTTGT
>NC_056731.1:1045102577-1045270077 GCF_019279795.1 Protopterus annectens
GAAGTCTGCAGTGGAAGTGACAGATGGTGGAGGTGGGATTACATCAAGGATCAGCTCTGAGCCCTTTCTTATTTGCAGTGGTCATGGACAGGTTGATAGATGAAATCAGACAGGAGGCCCCATGGACTATGATGTTTGCAGATGACATTGTGATCTGTAGTGAGAGTAGGGACCAGGTTGAGGAGACCCTGGAGAGGTGCAGATACGCTCCAGAGAGGAGAGGAATGAAGGTCAGCAGGACTAAGACAAAATATGTGTGTGTGAATGAGAGGGAGGATATAGGAATGGTGAGGATGCAGGGAGTAGAGGTGGCGAAGGTGGTTGAGTTTAAATACTTGGGATCAACAGTTCAGAGTAATGGTGAGTGTGGAAGAGAGGCACAGAAGAGAGTACAGGCAGTGTGGAATGGGTGGAGAAGTGTGTCTTGAGTGACTTGTGACAGACGGATACCAGTAAGAGTGAAAGGGAAGGTCTACAAGAGGGTAGTGAGACCAGCTATGTTTTATGGGTTGGAGACGGTGGCATTGACAAAAAGGCAGGAGTCAGAGCTGGAAGTGGCAGAGTTAAACATGTTAATATTTGTACTGGGTGTGACAAGGATGGACAGGATTAGGAATCAGTATATTAGAGGGTCAGCTCAGGTTGGACAGTTTGGAGATTTCGTTGGTTTGGACATGTGCCAGGGAGGGATGTTGGGTATATTGGGAAAAGGATGCTAACGATGGAGCTGCCAGGTAAGAGGAAAAGAGGAAGACCTAAGATAAGGTTTATGGATGTGGTAAGAGAGGACATGCAGGTGGTTGGTGTGACAGAGCAATATGCAGGGGACAGGAAGAAATGGAAACAGATGAACCACTGTGGTAACCCCTAACGGGAACAGCCTAAAGAGAAGAAGAAGACAAAATGTGTGTCACATGTAACCCTGAGGACTAGAAGAATGATTGATCTCATACCTCCATTTAGTGTAAGCATACACTAAGAAGCAGTAAAAGAAGCATAACGTTGGCTCTTCTTACACTGTTAAGGGTGATACATTCTTATTTACCCGCTAATGAATCTATTGTTAATGGCAGTGCCAGTCCTTCACTTAATGTTCCATGCTAATACAGATAGGATCCATGGAACTCTAACACAAAGAGAAGAGTGAGCCTTAATGTGCAACCAGAAACACTGTTACAGCCCCCCCCACACAGATAAATAACAAGTAAACAAAGAAATGTGTGAATGCATGTAGCACTGTTCAAAGCTGAACTGCTTCCTTCCCCAAAGCAGTATTCCAAGAGTTAAATATAGCATGCCTGCCGGCTAAACTGAAAAATTATCCAGATGGAAAAGCTCAGGATCCCTGTGTGCTATCAATGTGATACAGATACGAATCAGTCTGGGAAGTATAACTCTGTACTGAAAACATATGCAGCATATGAGTTTGCAAGGTTATTTTACTTCATGAAATGATAGTCACAGAGCATATTTCTTCTATAAGATATGAAAGCTCACATTAATTAATTAAAATCTTTGGCAAAGCAAAAGGAGTGAATGCCATTGAAATCTGATGACTTTATTCTGTGATGTTTTTTTCTGTTTGGTACTCAGAGTTTGGTGTCATTTTCTTTGTTCTGATAATTCAGTCATTATCCAGATCAGTAGTTCAGAGCAGAGGGCTACCTGCTGTGCATGTTGTGTACTGGAGTCATGAACAAAAATGGTTTCACTTTTTATGTTTGAAATGTATCTTTGGGACTAACTGTGTAAATCAGGAAATGGCATATTATTTCCAGGTAAAATAAAAAAAAGACACCATTAAAGATCTTTTATTCCACATTATGATTAATTTCAAATAATGACTCAGCCTGGTAGGTGCAGCTATTATATCAAATGCAAAAAATTGCTTGTGAAGGGTGTAATACAAAGAGAAAACAAATATATGAAAAATAGAAGGACAGAAAGGCAAAACATTTTTTTTTAAATCCCTTATTCCTCAGTTACGTACTTACATCCAAATCAGACTTCAGCAAAACTGAGTAGCATTAACTTCAATCAGTACTTATGTAGACATTTAAATATCACATGACCAACAATGCACTTAATAAACCAGTAGTCATACTTTGTCAGTAAACCATTACAGAAAGTACATGAAATAATATAAATATGTACATATAGATATATGTTAACCTTAAAAAAAATCACCAGTTTTCTGGCTTTTGAAACACTTTGAACGTTTAAGTGTTCATTTAACCCAGATGATTTCCCAGCATAAAGCTGAATTTGCCATCTAAGTTCTTTAGACTCAAGCAATTAATTGATTAAAACATGCTGGATGAACCCATACCATTGCTAGTAACACTATCTAACACAAAAAAGGAAAATTTCTTAAATTCAATACAAATAGTAGAATGCTTTCAAAGAGCATTTGATCTTTATTTTATACTGCATTGATATGCTATTTCTTTCAGAGAATTTTCTCATTGTTTTGCTCACCTGAAAAGAATTACAAGTTTGACACAAAGCATAATAAAATACTTGTTCACCAATCTTACAATCATATATTCCAGAAGAAAACTAATAACTGACAGTTGTTTTAAATCAATGGTACATTAAGTCCTTTGTTTTGTTTTTTGTTTTTTTAGGGGTGTAATATACCAAGCTACTGAAAACTAGAAATGGATGTATAGATTCTCATAGTCTCCTATAGCTACAGGTATTTTTTTGGCAATATTATGTCTCCAACCAACAGCTTTTAATTAATTTATTAATTACAGGAAAACTATAACTGAACTTTTCACTGGAGGCCCAGGAAGAAACGCTCCACAAATAGTACTTCGAATAACAGCAATTGCGATACAATCCATTACATAATTCCAGTTACAGAAACATAATTACTACGATGACAGCAAAGTTTCTAATTTCACTTTACAGAATCATAAATAAATTAGAAACAAAAATAATCAGGAATGGAAATTGCATGTGCACTAAAAAGCTAAAATGTTTAGTGTAGTGGATGCTTACCATGTAAAATATATGTAATGGTAAATTATGAGGAGACTAGAAACATAAAAGAGCACAGTACTGGAAAGACTGTTCAAAA
Organism: Protopterus annectens; assembly: GCF_019279795.1. NCBI lineage: Eukaryota > Metazoa > Chordata > Ceratodontiformes > Protopteridae > Protopterus > Protopterus annectens. The sequence goes on from NC_056731.1 coordinate 1,045,105,663, forward strand.
GGAGTAGAAAATGGTATAATAATGTGAATTGCACGTGTTCAAATTCCTCACAGTAGCCCTTAGGCTATATGGGTAGTTTCCTGCCTAGGAAACAAAGACAATCCTGCTTCAAAAAGCTTTGTCTCTTTACCAGTCTGTCACTTTGACTGCAGATTGGCTAGTCCCGTGGCGGGGGGGGGGGGGGGTGGATAAGCAGGCAGAGTGAAAATCTCTTCATGACTTTCTTGCTTATACAATGAGGGAAGTGCCTAGCATACTAAAAAAAAAAACAAATCAAGATTTACAATACGACACATAAAGTAGAAATCAAACAAGCCCTACTTTATATCTCAACTACATCCAAGAGTAGGAGGATGGAGCGTTGATGTGGTTAATGCAGCAGTATGGGATTCAAACACCTAGTCTTATGGGTAAGTGCAGCTTACACAACTGCACTATGTTAATCATTCCCACCAATGCGGTAGCCCTCATGCTGTATGGGATGAATACCATAGCCCCTGGAGAATGGTCCTAGCAAAGTTTGACGTGGGTCTAGAAAAGGAATCTGGTAGGTAATGCTTTGTAAATGTATATATACAGCACCATGCAGCTATCTTTAGAATACTCTAGATTCCACTTCTTCCCAGTATGCCTCAAAGAGGACAAGACACTAGTGAGATGTGTCTTGATACTGCCTGCAATGAATTTGCCAGGGTGGTAATAACATAAAACAATACATAAGGACAAACACATGGTGCCACCTGTTGTCCCTTGTAAAGAAATAAATAACTGATCAGCTTTTATAAAGGGCTTAGTTCTTTGAGGCAGTACCTGAGCTCAGAGGCATAGTTGGTTCAACCAGTGCCCTGTGTCAGTCCTATCAAGCAAACAAAAAAAAGTCCCCAGTAATGTACAAATCAAGTCCTATCACGATGCCCTACCCCCCCCCCATCATTTGTTTTTGGTAAAAAATAAAAATAAATAAATCAAAGAAAGATATTTTTTTTTTTTATACTATAGCAAACTGCTTACTACAAACATAGCAAGCTTTCCCTATAGTTTATTCTCTGCAGAGAGAGCTACAGTGCTCAGGTTTTAATTTAAGAAAAATACGTTAAACTGTAGCACATTACTTACTACAATATACCATGTTCTTCCTGCAGTTTAGACCAACACAGGGACTGCTACAGCACTGAGGTTTGCCCACAAGTGCAATAATGGCTTTTATAAGCCAGCATACATTAAAGAGCGATCTGGATTTGGAGGTTGTACCCCCCCCCCAACACTTTACCATCAGGACAGTTGCCCATCCCATCCAACTCTAGCTACACTGCTGCCTAAGCTGCTTGCACATGTCCAGAGTACACAGAATCTATAACCACTTTGGACATGAATGAAGGAGGTTGTTCTTAAATATACCCTGTTGTTATGGAAATCCAGTAGGGCTCACCCACCATGGCAGCAGGCAACTCAGATACTCCTCTTGCATATGTTAGAGCAATGATGAGTGCAGCTTTCCAAGTCAAGAACCTTAAATAAGCTTGATAGGCAGGTTCAAAAGGTGACATAGTTTCTCAACCACATAGTTAAGATCCCAAAGAGGAGCAACCTGTTTTTGAGGAGGTTTCAGGTCTAAATTTCCTTTTAGAAACTTTTTCACAACCAATGGAAAAGAAAGAGAAGGATCCATGGGCAGACATGCTGAAATGGCCTCAAGGTGAACCTTTAGAGAGGAATAAGTAATTCCAGAGGCAAGTAACTCACAAATATTTGAGCACCAGTGGTATCAAATCCCTGATGGGACCCTGGTTATTGTTTTGGCACTGACTAGAAAATCGTTTCCACTTACAAACACAAGATTTTCAAGTAGCAGGCTTTATTGTCTCATTTAGTAGCTGCTGCAAGTCCTCATGAAATAAATGCCTAAGACTCTCCCTGTCTCGTGTGAGTAGATCAAGTTTGGGAGGTAGCTTGTGGTAATTGCCTTTGGCCAATTCCATAAGACAGCGATATCCATGTTGTCTGGTATAAAAGGGAGTCAAAACCATTACTGTTCGGGTATCTTTTTTATCTTCAGAATTATCCTAGATAGGGACTGGAAAGGTTGGAAATGCACAAAAGAACATTCCCTTCTAAGAGAATACAAAAACATATTTTTTTTGCTGGCAAGGAGCCCTAGAACTAAGCTTGTTTTGTTGTCTGTCTTGAAATTAAATTAATAGATCTCTGTTCAAGGTGTTCCCCACAAATGGATCAATTTCTGGAAGATGCCTCATTTCGTTTCCATTTGTGAGGGTCTGTCCTGGTCAGCTAGTCTGATAATATGTTTTGCTCTGATAGGATGTAAAATGCTTGGAGGGTTAAGAAATGCTAAAAAGCTAACTCCCAGTCCATCAGTGCCAGCTTTCATAAGAAGTACAGCCTTGTATATAATACAAGATTGTGGTATTATCTGTAATTACTAGAAGTTGTCCAGGGAAGCAAAGTTGAAAGGCAAACTTCAAGGCATGGACCACAGCCAGGATCTTATTTTGGTTGATGTGATTTGATCTGCCTGAAGGATTCTGCAGACCTTGCACCTTTACATCTCTAGTAACTGTCTCCCATGCAAAATTTGATGCATCTGTGGTGACAGATTAGTTTGGCATCTGAGATGAGAAGGGGAGATCTGGGTTTAGTTGAATATATTATCAATGCAGTTTCCTTTTCATAAAGTCCAAAATTGGAATTTGATATTCCAAAGAATGTAAATGCTGGGGCACTGTGTTTTGTTTCCTCATGTGTAATCTCGCAAGAGGTATTGTAAGAATCATAGAAGCTGTAAACTCTAGGATCCTGATAAATTTTCCTGCAGATGTCTAAGACTGTTTAGGGAAGTTCAGAAAAAAAAATCCAGATAAAGCACCACCTTGTTTTTATGTTATAAAAGCTTTTTGAAGTAAAAAATCTATAAGGCATCCCAGAAACACAATCCTATGAAATGTAATCAAGTATTTTTTGTAATATTTGGTCAAAAGAGACATAACCTATGTAAATAACTCTTGACATCTGGACAATGACTCTGCAAAGATAAGCAAGTTGTCTAAACAAGGAAAGATGTGAATTTCCTTCAGTCTGCAATAAACTATGATTGGGTTCAGACATTTTATGAATAGCCTTGGAGCTGAATGTATACCAAAGGGTAATACAGAGAACTGATAATACAGTCCACAAACAGAGATCCTTAGAAATTTCCTGAACCCTATGGCTAATAGACCTAAAGCCTTTACAAGCCTGGCAATATTTATCCTGAGTTGCCCCAACTGTCACTGGTTAAGTGAGTGACATTTACAGAGGTAAGGGTCTATGGTAGTCAATTATGACTTCCTCTGTCTAGGAGGGACATGGGCACCATCCCATAAGTGAATTTGAAGTCACCCATCCTTTGATCTAGGTTGCATTGTAAGATGGTCGGGAAGGTGCTCTGTTGCTCATAAATTGGAAGCTTATTCCAGAGAAGTGGCAATCTCTGGGAGATGTATCTATCTCTGCAGCATACAAAAAACAGCGTAAAAAAACACACTAAACTAATTAAAAATAAAAGCTATCAAGGAAGCCATGGCCAAACCACAAGCAATACATTAGTTGCTTTTAATCCAATGCACACTTTCGTTCGGCTCTCTGGTCGAACTTCTCCAGAAAATAAAAAACGGTAACTAAAACCATTACATTTAAAAACACCCCAAATGGGATCACATGTTATAAATACTCCTATAACAGTGTACATAAAGCATTACTCACACTGATCAACTCAATTCCACCCCATACATAACATTCACTACATAACTATGAGCAAAAGAGTGGGCAAGTGAACCAAGGCTTACTTCCATTGCTTTGCAACGATCTTATAAAAGTAAGCATTTAAAAAACCTCAACTCAGTGCATCTAAAATATTCCTGGCTCAAACAGGGTAAATGAAATCACAATGCACTCATAGCTTTCTCACATAAACAGACAGTTGCTAGTAGTGCTATACACAACAGATATTTCATTTTCATACATCACACTACATTTTCCAACTTTGTCCCATCATGAGACTATTTAGGACCAAATGAAATAAATAAAATTGCAATTACCTTGATTATTCTTCATTTTCAAAGGCAATTGCAAAAAAACTCCAAACGTAACAGAGGAATGACAGTTAATTTACCCCACCAGGAAATATCATACTCGCAAGCTAGTCGTCTCTTAGCTCTACCCCCCCCCCAAAGCCACTTGTGACTAATTAGGATGGGTTGCATTGGCGACTGTCATTCCTCTGTTGCATTTGGAGTTTTTTTGCAATTGCCTTTGAAAATGAAGAATAATCAAGGTAATTGCAATTTTATTTATTTCATTTGGGCTTAAATAATCTCACGATGGGACAAAGTTGGAGAATGTATTTATAACAATATAATATTTATAAGTATTTATAACATATGATCCCATTTGAGGTGTTTTTAAATGTAATGGTTTTGGTTACCATTTTTTATTGTCTGAAGAAGTTCGACCAGAGAGCCAAAGCAAAGTGTTCATTGGATTAAAAGTAACTAATGTATTGTTTGTGGTTTGGCCGTGGCTTTCTTGACAGCTTTTATCTCCACAGCATGACTTGTTCATATCAGACACTAGGTTAAGATCCCTGGAGTGAGTGACCATCATGCAGTTTGACTTACAAATGTGTAGGATTTCCAACAGAGCCAGGTCAGAGCCCATCCTGTAAGGCAGGCACAGGTCATCCCTTAGCAACCTATAAGAGATAGAATACAGTGAGAGGCTTTTCAGTCTTTCCATGTAAGGCTTGTTTTTTGTACCCTTTAATTTCTTGGTGGGAAACCTCTGTGGTCTCTCTAATTTTTGCAGGTGTCTGGTGAGGTATATGCAAAAAGGAGCATTGTATTCAAGTACTGATCTGATAAGGGCTAAGTATAATGGAATTATAACATTTTTAGGTCTACATGTGATGTCTTTATAAGATGTGCCACATGGAAGGACTTCCTTAATACTGTGGATACGTGGTGGTCAAAGTTCAGGTTGCTATCAACCTGACTACCCAGATCATGTACCACTTGGTTTACACTTAGGGGTTTGCTGTCTATAATGCAATTAGCAGGGATGTCCAATTTCTCAAAGGAAGTAGTAATTCATTTTTTTGCATTTAGCTTTAATCCATGGCTTTATCACCAATTATTTGTCTGTGTTAACCATATCTACATTATATTAACATCATTGGGGGACTCAAAGATTTCTCCCAATTTGAAGTCATCAGTGAACTTGGTTAGCCACAGGCCATCCAAGTTTGCCTGGACTTCTGAGAAATAATTTCCAAAGAGTAAGGGGTCCCAGCACAGAACCCTGTGGTATACCACTGTTGACTGGTCTTTTGCTAGAGGTGAAGTCACCTCCTTTGACCTTATGTGTCCTGTTGTTGAGCCATTTGGCTGATGATCTGATAATGCAGGGGTTAATGCCCAATTGGGTGAGTTTCTCTATAATACCTGATTGGGGCATTGTGTCAAATGCCTTGGCTAGGTCAAGATAGGCAGTATGCACTGTCTTTCCCTCTTCAGGGGCGTTGGTGACTTTCTCAAATAAGTTAACCATGTTTAACTGTCATAATCTACATTTAACGAATCCAAACTAGGTTGGGTCTAGAGTTTGGAGATTACCTATGTCCTTGTTAATAAGGTCCATAATGATTTTTCCATGGTGTTGCAGATGAGGATAAGCAAGCATATGGGCCTAAAATTCCCAGGGTCAGTTGATGGCCCCACTTTGTGTAGAGGGATTACTGTTACTGTCCTCCTTATACTGGAACATTGTCAATTTTCAGGCTGTGGTTAAACAGGGGTCCAAGTGGATCAGCTAAGTCATGTTTTAAGTTGTTGAAAAGGCAACCTGTGATGTTGTCTGGTTCCACTGATGCCATGTTTTTGGCCTTGGAGAGTACCAAGATGACCTGCTCTCTTGAGAAAATGGGCTGAGGAAGGATGGCAGGTATAATTTGGGGGATGACTGGAAGTGACGGGGGGTGACGTTTGCTCCAAATTTGTCAGCTAGCAGGTCAGCTGTTACCTCCAGTTGAGTATGGATGGTGCCATCCACAACCAGTTTAGTGCATAGCTAGGTATTCTTTTTTAGATTTTGGATGTAGTTAAAGAATGTCTTGTGACTATCCTAGGGAGGCTATTTTTGCTTTGTAATTAGCTTTGGAAAACTTGAAAAGATCTTTAACTTGTTTGTATAAGCTAGAGAGGGATTTGTTCCTCTGCAGATCCAGTTCCTTCTTGTTCTTGGACATTAGTTTATTTCTGTTTATACTTGGGGTCCACCAGGGTGGCTTATTTTTTTGGCAAAACCTGGTTTTAATACGGTCAAGTAAAGCAATTCTATACAGCTGCTTAAGTGGTTATACAGGGCATTGGTGTTCACTTCTGCATAGGAGTCCATGTTATCTGCATTTGAGGGGGCTTTGAAACTTCTTATACCATCACTTAGTAGGAGGCAGTAAGTGCCTTTGAAGTCTAGAATTACCTAGTAACCTGTGTGATGACTGAGAGGTATCAGTTTCTGTGAGGTCAACATTTTGAACATTGGAATTTTCATGTATGTATTTAGAAATAAAAGATCTAGTACTCTCCAAGAAGCCTTTATCTGTGGTACCAGAAGTATTCATTAATAATAGCCTTTGCCCCTTTGACTTAAAGGCACTGGTTCTATGACTTCCTCAGTATGTAGAAACTGAAGAACATGAGGAAAGAATTCCATTTTGTTTGGAGGATGGGGAGGTATTCCCTGAAAAGAAGTGTTTGTATCCAGTGTCATCTATAACCCTCCTGCACTATATGCACCCAAGAGTGCAAAGCAATCTTATGTAAAGTGGAATGTTGACGGACTTTTTTGGGAACAGATATGTACTGATATTGAGGGAAGGTTCAGGGATGCTGGTATAGTCATTAGGTACTGTTGGTCTGTCCCTTTTTCTGAAAGAATCCCCCCCCCCCCACACATATCTTTTTTCTTTTTTGTTACCCTCTGGCCTTCTCTTTTTTACATTTTGTTTACCAGAAGAGGCCAAACAATACATTCTTATCTAAAAGTGGAATCCACTTTTAGACTTTGCCTCATCAACAAACTTTTGGGTATGTACCCAAGTACATCTTCTCAACACTGGATCAGTAGGAGTAGCAGTGGCCTTAGACACAGTATCTGCACAATTATTCACACTCTTCAAAGCATGTTTAGATATATGAGAGGGTAGAAACAGTTTGGTTCAAAAGAAATTCTGGAGGAAGACTGGAAGCCATTTCCCTCAGACTATGCATATGACAGGTCATATATTTCCAGGTATATGCCAACAGTATGTTACACAGTGTATCTGCTTTTTTACTGACTGGTGAATCGGCATCAGGATAAGTACAGACAGCATTCAGCACATCCTCCAAGGCACACAGCATAGGAGGGATGGGAGAGCAATGACGTATTTCCATTGTAACATATAAGGTCTATTAACTTCAGGGAGAACATCTATTTGTTCCCATAAAAATACCTTATTTATCCTAGCAAAGGTCTGATTAAAAGAAACTTCCTCCAGATGAGGATAATAATTTAACTTGTCCTCCCAGTCAAAGAGTTGAGCTTGGGACCTACAGGAGAAGAAGCCCTCTCTGTAAAAAGTCAGAATCATCAGATTATATTTCACAATTTCACTGGGAATGCCTATCCTTATAGTATTCTGTGTACCAGGATTTAGTGCCAGTAATGCCTGTCTATTCAAGGTAAGGAAATTAGCTTTTTTAACAGTAATGACTTCATTAAAAGAAAAAAGTTAAATTTTTTCTTTTTTTTATAGGAGTTTCAACATAATAGACCTACTCAAAGAAGGGACACTTGTCCTGTCTCTTGCCCCAGTTATCCCCAAGAAAAATCTTCTGGAGTGTCTCCTAGATTGAGAGAAGATGGATTTCCTGTGCCTGCATCAGCCACTGGAGGAGACAGAGAGGACATGGCTGACCCTTGGTCCTTTTTTTTCAAAAATGTTTTATTTTTTCTTTCATATAGAAGACTACATTAATTTGACAAATAAAAGTTACAATGTTATTTAAAGCAGTAAACAATAAAACAGTTACTTACAACATAATAACCATCAAGGAAAGAAAAGACTCAAAATAAAACTATATACACTATACGCAACAAGTGCTACAAATCATCTGCATAGTATCACCCTTGGAAATGGGAAGTAAACTTTCTAATTACCTATAATAGTTGAAGAAGAGTAACTTAACAGCTTGAATTACTCTTTTACTATATGTTATAGGAGAAGATTCCATTATCGCTGGTAGTAGGAACGTTTATTCTTATTTTTGTTATGAGTTTATGTGAGGATATATATATTTAACAGCCATACTTCTGAAACCTGTCCAAGGTAATATATGTGGTTCTAACCAGTTTTGAGTACTGTATAATTTAACTAATGCAAAAAGAGTAATTAGGATATGTAAATTTACTTTTGGGAGTTTATGTATAGAGATATTTAAAATGGCAAATTCCCAAGAGAGCACTGACTTTCCATATCCCATTTTTTCCAGTCTTGCTCTTAGGGAACATCAGAGGTTGTGTGTGTGCCTACAATTCCATAGAATATGTAATAGATCTGCTTTGGGAAAAGTGCAGTGTGGGCATTGAGGAGTAATTTTTTGGTTGAAAGTGTTGAGTTTTGCTGGTGTATGATATGCATTGTTAATCATTAGCTGTGTATAAAGATTTTTGAATGGAGTCAATCTGAGGTTAAATTGGATGGTTTTGGACTTTTGTTCATCCGTGAGTTTTTTGTTCTCTTTGGACCAGTACTTAGAATATAAGAGACGATTGGTATTGGATGGAGGTAATTAACTTATAAACATTGGATATCATCTTTTTTTTTTTTTTTTTTTGCAAGATAAAGTTTAGCCTTATGTAGGTAGTGATGTCAGGTTCCTTAACATCCGAGGTTGCTGTCAGAGTAGATAAGAACTCTCTGATTTGTCTTACCATTATGGTATACCCTTTATGTAAACTGAAGGCAAGTCTAACTTGGTCAAGGAATTTTTGTCTGTATTTTAGACTATTCCATAGGCTACAAACTTTACGGGGGAGCCGATTGTCGGATCCTTTGGTCGAGGTCGGCCCCTTCGCTTTTGATGTAGTGGAGAGGGCTCTGTTGAGGGTCTCCGGACCCCGCACTTGCTTCGCTCCCCACGCCCTCTGCACTGGGCCAGGCTTCCACCATCCGCCCCTGGGACAGCCCGCTTGTGCCCCAAGTTGCTCCCATGGAGCAAATTGCTGCTTGCGAGGACTCCTCTGACAGCCCCCAGAGGAGGCTCCTCGCAAGCATACGGCAAAAGGAGGCACATTGACTCCCCCCAGTCTCTCACTGAAGACACGGCCTTGGACGAACGGGAAGGCTGCCCACGCTCACCCCCCGAGGGTGTCTCCTTCGGAGACATCATGGAAATGCTCGTATAGGGGGTGGTCTGCCTCAAGTCTTCCTCGGACGAGTCCGTGTTCTTGGAGGCATTCAAACGGGCCCGTCTACCTCTTGGGTGTCCCTGCCGACCACCTGGTGGACCTTATTACCACCAGGGCATGGAAGGAACCGGACACCGTGGAGCCAATTCCCAAAAGACCGGATAGGATCCTTAGTCCGCCCTCCGACAGGACCCATTGGAGTAAGGGGCCTCCTGTAGATGCCATGTTGATGGCGGCGCCACAAAGAGGGAACTGGCTCAGGAGAGTCCTCAGTCCACCCACCGAGCAAGGAGTCTCGGATGATGGACCGCTTGGGGAAGCGGATGTTCAGTTCGCGACCTTCTCGGTAAGGGCGCTGAACTATTTGGGACTTGTTATTCGGATGCAGCGAGACCTTATTAAGGAGTACGCTGCATCCCTCCCTGAGTCCATTTCGGAGGAGGACAGAGTTCTGCACTCCACCAAAATGGCCACTCTTAGGACAGTCACAAATACTTCTATGCGTCTACTATCCCATGCTACGGAGGGCGCCACAAGAGCTGCGGTGACAGGACTTGTCACTAGACGCCAGGCCTGGCTCCGTCACTGCATTTTTCTGAGCCCTTCAAGGCTTGCGAACGCCTTTGATGGTTCTGCTCTGTTTGGCAAGACCGCTTTCAGACGCTGACCCAGAGCGAGAAGGACGGGAAGACGCTGTCTGCCGGAATCCGCTTCTCTGCACCCCAGAGGCCCTATTCTAGGAACCAAAAGGGTCAGAAGAAGATGTGGTTCCGAAGTCGCAGCAGTCCCAGCCTGCTCGGACAACCAGTCCTTCCGTGGCAGAGGAGAACAGGGAGGACGCCGCCCTAGAGGCAGAGGGGCTCCCAGAAATTTCGGGTCCAGGGAACCTTTCTCTGAACGGCCCGCGCAGCAACCCTGAGGGGTTGCCCGACTGCTCTACTCTGGAGGCAGTCGGGGACGCTGGGCACCTAGCGGCATGGGAGTCCATAACATCGGACCGCTGGGTTCTCCAAATCATATCCAGGGATATCGCATTCCTTTCCTTCACCTTCCAAAGATGAAGTCCTCCCAGACGTTCACCCGGTCAAAGGGAGGCCGCTGGCAGAAATTGGCCATCTGCTAAAGAAAAGAGCCATCCAGCCCGCTCCCCAGACCAGATCGGATCAGGGTTCTACTCCAGATTCTTTTAGTGCCAAAAAGACGGGGAACTAAGACCAATCCTAGACCTCTCTCTCTTGAATCTGGCAGTCCCCAAAGAAAAATTCAATGGTCACTCTGCAATCTATTCTCCCCCTTCTGGGAGAAGATCACTGGATGTGCTCGATAGATCTCAAGGACGCATACTACCACATCCTGATGGACAGGCGCCCAGGAGGTTTCTCCGCCTCCGGCTGGGAGCCAGTCACTACCAGTTCGGGTCCTTCCCTTTGGTCTCACCACAGCCCCAGGGTGTTTACCAAAGTACTAGCAGTGGTAGCGGCCCACCTGAGGCTTCAGGGGGTGCAGGTCTTTCCCTACCTGGACGACTGGCTCCTTACCGCCCCAACAAGGCATCTACTTCTCTTGGCGCGAGACTCCTTTCTCCATCTTGCTCCATTTCTGGGCATCACAATAAATACAAACAAGTCCAACCTGGCACCCACGCAGCTCTTAGATTTCATAGGGGCCAGACTAGACACAAGGAGTTTACGAGCCTTCCTCACTGCGGACAGAGTTCTAAATCTGCAGCTCCAGGTGCGGGCCATTCTCCATTCAAGTTCTGTTCCAGCGGAGTTGGTCCTGAGGGCTCTAGGGTCCATGGCTTCGCTATAGCACTTCTCCCTCTTGCCAGGCTCAATATGCATTCTTCAGTGGACGCCTTAGTACAGTGGTCATACCTTGCTCTCCCCATGCATCATCCCATAGCGATCAGCAAGGCTTGCAAGCGGTCCTCTTGTGGTGGCTCCACTCCCGGATCTCCACGAGGGTCGCCCATTTTGTGCTTCTCCCTCTCGCCACGGTGACCACGGACGCCTCCGCCTCGGGTGGGGGCACTTTGGCCGGACAGTCCAAGGCACGTGGAACGAGTCAGAGACCTTACTGCATATCAATGTTCTAGAGATGAGAGCAGTGCTCTTAGCGCTGCTAGCACTTCAGGACTTTCTTCCCTTGGGAACAATTGCGATTCAATCGGACAATATGTCTGTTGTCTGGTACATCAACAAGCAAGGGGAACAAGGTCATACCCTCTTTGTCGAGAGGCCATGAGAGTTTGGGAATGGGCAATCTCCACCAATCGCTTTCTCATAGCAACGCACATTCCGGTCGGTCCAACATCCTAGCGGACAAGCTCAGTCGCACCATTCTGACCCCTTACGAGTGGTCTCTCAATTGTCAAGTAGCTGAACGCATATTCGCACGGTGGGGAACCCCTTCATGCGATCTCTTTGCTTCTCCCTCAAACACCAAGTGCGACAGTTTTTCGCTCTAATACCTCCTCCCGGAGGTACCCCAAGAGACGCTCTGGTGCATGCTTGGCCACCCGGTCTTCTGTATGCCTATCCACCCTTGCCTCTGATGCTGCAAGTTCTTCAGAAAGCCTCTCGGGTGGGTTGCAGAATGATTCTCATTGCTCCATTCTGGCCTCGACAGATCTGGTTCCCCTTTCTAAGGTCTCACTCGGTGAATCCTCCTTGGATTCTAGATCCCATTCGGATCTGATATCCCATCCATCCTGCATTCCTCCTCCGAACCTGGACAACCTGAAGCTGACCGCTTGGCTGCTCCAGTTCCACTCTTGATAAGGACTCCCGGTATTTCTTCACCGGTAAAGGCTATTTTGGTGGCGGCTCATAAACCATCCACTAGAAAGGTTTACCAAGCAAATGGAAACGTTTCTCTGTGTGGGCGAGCGGCAAGGCCTAAATCCCTTCACGGTTCCTCTCCCTGTAGTGCTTGATTTTCTAACCTCTCTCTTTAATGATGGTGCCAGCAGTTCCACAGTCAAAGTTCAACTGGCGGCAATTTCTCACTATCACATTGGTCAAGAGTCTAATCCTCTTATGTCAGCCAAATTGTGCAAAACATTTCTTAAAGGTACTTTCCTTCTCAGGCCCCTATAAAGCAAGCAGTTCCTCCTTGGGACCTTTCTTTGGTTCTACAGGCCTTGACCGCTTCCCCTTTCGAGCCCGCTGCCACGGTGGATCTTAAATTCTTGTCCTACAAGACAGGCTTTTTGGTAGCCATTACATCAGCCAAGAGAGTTGCTGAACTTCCAGCTTTATCAGCTAAGCCTGCTTACTTGGTATTTTATCCGACTGTCTCCCTCAGGACCAACCCGTCCTTCCTTCCTAAAATCGCTTCTGAAGCAAACATCAATCAATCTATTAACCTCCCTGTTTTCTTCCCTAAGTATGAAAACAAAGGTGAATATAAGCTACACTCACTAGATGTTCACAGGCAACTTAGATTTTATCTCAACAGGACAGCTGGTCATAGACAATCCGACCAGCTGTTTATTTCCTTTGCAAAATTTAATTTGGGCAAGCCAATTTCTAAAGTTTCTCTGTCACGCTGGATTTCACAGTGCATTTTATTGGCTTATCAAGGCCAGGAAGGCCCGCACTGGGGTGTTCATGCCCATTCAACCCGGTCAGTATCTACCTCGGCAGCCTTCAAGGCTAGGATTCCTCTAGATGATATTTGTGCAGCAGCCACGTGGGCTTCATCTCATACATTTATTTCTCACTATAAGTTGGATCTTGCATCTAGGGGTAGAGCATCCTTTGGCTCGCGGTGCTCGGAATATCCTTCCATGATGGCCCAAGATTCAGGTAGCTGGGGACTCTGTCCCACAGGTTGCAGACAAATGAATATCCTACTTCAGATTTAGAAGTTATGTACTCACCATAACGTTCCATCTGAGTAGGTGTATTCATTTGTCTGCAACCATCCCGCCCTCCTATCCCCCTGGCCTTTCAGTTTCCTGCATATTCCTTGTTACCCTTTTTAGGGTATTGTTGCTTTGGCAAACTCGATCTGAGGTCATGAGGGTAGAGCAGGGCATTATGGGTGAGGGGAGGAGCTGAGAGCTTGGATCCATAGCTGGAAAACCATGCCGGTTCGGATCCGATATCGGATCCATAACCCACAGGTTGCAGACAAATGAATACACCTACTCAGATGGAACGTTATGGTGAGTACATAACTTCTAAATCTAGTACTCTCCAAGAAGCCTTTATCTGTGGTACCAGAAGTATTCATTAATAAAAGCCTTTGCCCCTTTGACTTAAAGGCACTGGTTCTATGACTTCCTCAGTATGTAGAAACTGAAGAACATGAGGAAAGAATTCCATTTTGTTTGGAGGATGGGGAGGTATTCCCTGAAAAGAAGTGTTTGTATCCAGTGTCATCTATAACCCTCCTGCACTATATGCACCCAAGAGTGCAAAGCAATCTTATGTAAAGTGGAATGTTGACGGACTTTTTTTGGAACAGATATGTACTGATATTGAGGGAAGGTAAGGGATGCTGGTATAGTCATTAGTTACTGTTGGTCTGTCCCTTTTTCTGAAAGAATCTCCCCCCCACACATACCTTTTTTCTTTTTTGTTACCCTCTGGCCTTCTCTTTTTTACATTTTGTTTACCAGAAGAGGCCAAACAATACATTCTTATCTAAAAGTGGAATCCACTTTTAGACTTTGCCTCATCAACAAACTTTTGGGTATGTACCCAAGTACATCTTCTCAACACTGGATCAGTAGGAGTAGCAGTGGCCTTAGACACAGTATTTGCACAATTATTCACACTCTTCAAAGCATGTTTAGATATATGAGAGGGTAGAAACAGTTTGGTTCAAAAGAAATTCTGGAGGAAGACTGGAAGCCATTTCCCTCAGACTATGCATATGACAGGTCATATATTTCCACGTATATGCCAACAGTATGTTACACAGTGTATCTGCTTTTTTACTGACTGGTGAATCGGCATCAGGATAAGTACAGACAGCATTCAGCACATCCTCCAAGGCACACAGCATAGGAGGGATGGGAGAGCAATGACGTATTTCCATTGTAACATATAAGGTCTACTAACTTCAGGGAGAACATCTATTTGTTCCCATAAAAATACCTTATTTATCCTAGCAAAGATCTGATTAAAAGAAACTTCCTCCAGATGAGGATAATAATTTAACTTGTCCTCCCAGTCAAAGAGTTGAGCTTGGGACCTACAGGAGAAGAAGCCCTCTCTGTAAAAAAGTCAGAATCATCAGATTATGTTTCACAATTTCATTGGGAATGCCTATCCTTATAGTAGTCTGTGTACCAGGATTTAGTGCCAGTAATGCCTGTCTATTCAAGGTAAGGGAATTAGCTTTTTTAACAGAAATGACTTCATTAAAAGAAAAAAAGTTTAACTTTTTCTTTTTTTATAGGAGTTTCAACATAATAGACCTACTCAAAGAAGGGACACTTGTCCTGTCTCTTGCCCCAGTTATCCCCAAGAAAAATCTTCTGGAGTGTCTCCTAGATTGAGAGAAGATGGATTTCCTGTGCCTGCATCAGCCACTGGAGGAGACAGAGAGGACATGGCTGACCCTTGGTCCTTTTTTTTCAAAAATGTTTTATTTTTTCTTTCATATAGAAGACTACATTAATTTGACAAATAAAAGTTACAATGTTATTTAAAGCAGTAAACAATAAAACAGTTACTTACAACATAATAACCATCAAGGAAAGAAAAGACTCAAAATAAAACTATATACACTATAATGCAACAAGTGCTACAAATCATCTGCATAGTATCACCCTTGGAAATGGGAAGTAAACTTTCTAATTACCTATAATAGTTGAAGTAGAGTAACTTAACAGCTTGAATTACTCTTTTACTATATGTTATAGGAGAAGATTCCATTATCGCTGGTAGTAGGAACGTTTATTCTTATTTTTGTTATGAGTTTATGTGAGGATATATATATTTAACAGCCATACTTCTGAAACCTGTCCAAGGTAATATATGTGGTTCTAACCAGTTTTGAGTACTGTATAATTTAACTAATGCAAAAAGAGTAATTAGGATATGTAAATTTACTTTTGGGAGTTTATGTATAGAGATATTTAAAATGGCAAATTCCCAAGAGAGCACTGACTTTCCATATCCCATTTTTTCCAGTCTTGCTCTTAGGGAACACCAGAGGTTGTGTGTGTGCCTACAATTCCATAGAATATGTAATAGATCTGCTTTGGGAAAAGTGCAGTGTGGGCATTGAGGAGTAATTTTTTGGTTGAAAGTGTTGAGTTTTGCTGGTGTATGATATGCATTGTTATTAATCATTAGCTGTGTATAAAGATTTTTGAATGGAGTCAATCTGAGGTTAAATTGGATGGTTTGGGACTTTTGTTCATCCGTGAGTTTTTTGTTCTCTTTGGACCAGTACTTAGAATATAAGAGACGATTGGTATTGGATGGAGGTAATTAACTTATAAACATTGGATATCATCTTTTTTTTTTTTTTTTTTTTTTTGCAAGATAAAGTTTAGCCTTATGCAGGTAGTGATGGCAGGTTCCTTAACATCCGAGGTTGCTGTCAGAGTAGATAAGAACTCTCTGATTTGTCTTACCATTATGGTATACCCTTTATGTAAACTGAAGGCAAGTCTAACTTGGTCAAGGGATTTTTGTCTGTATTTTAGACTATTCCATAGGCTACAATCTTTAGTTAGAGGGTATTTTTCCAGGTTTATCATACTGTTATTTAATTTAATATTTGGGTTTAGGTGGATAGGCTGTAGTAATATAAGGCTCTTTTTTAAGTTTAAAGTCAGAAGGAGATTTTGGACTACTCTGATTTTGTGTGTTAAAAAAGGATATAATGTCATCTTCCCACAGTTTTCTAGCTTAAGGAAGGGAAGAGCTTTGGATTAATATTAGATTTGTTAGCGTACTCATACCAAATTTTTACCCATAGAGGAGCCCATTCTTTTGTATTGGGATTAAATTCCAAGATTTGTACTATTCTATTAGAATAGATTGATTGACCCTTGGTTCATGATGGCCAAAAGGAGTACAACAGAGGAATCTAGAGAAGTAAGTAAGTTGTCTGAGGTGCAACCAATGGCCACTGCAGCTTCATCCACAATTGCTGAGGTGTAAACTGAGTCCACGGCAATGGAAAGGACTCCTTGGTAAGTGATTTTTTTTCTTTCTAGTTACTCAGGTAGAATAGCCAGCCAAAACAGAGTAAGTAAGTATTGATGCTGTAAATGGAACTGAAGCACTAAAAGTGGTACTCATACCTGGAGCAAGTTGGTTGGAAGGTAAGCTGTCACTGGGTATTCAGAAGCAGAACACCTGTGCTCATAACACATTCCCCAGCCCCTTAGATTATAAAAGGTAAAAGTTCAGACACTCACACACTGACAGAATCAGAATGTCAGGTAGGTTGTCACAAAGTGAACATAAGCATTAAAATGACACACGATTCTCTGCCTGTTTCATTGTAAACTTTTATGTTCCAGAAAGTTCAAAGTTTAGACAAGCAGTGCAAAAGTTTTCACAAAATTCCACTCTCAGTACTGTGCAAATCCAAACACACACACACACACACACACACACACACACACACACACACACACACACACACACACACACACACACACACACACACACACACACACACACACTGACAGGACCAAAATGCAGGTAGGTTTGACACTCAGATCCATGTACATTTTCCATAAACTTTTCTGTTCCACAAAATTCAGAGCATACACAAGCAGTACACATTTTTTTTCACAAAATTAGTCTCAAATAACTCAATAAATGCTGTAAGCTAAAAATAGCTCTCCCTGACTGGAAACTTCCTATACTGCAAAAAAAATATTGGGTTTGTTAAAGAGGAAATACCAGTTTTAATCAAAAACAGATGAAATGTTATTTTTATAAAAGGGCAATCATTTCTAAGTAGAGGGGGGTTCACCAGTAGGAACTCTGTGAAGTCTGAGAGATGTTCTTCCTGAGAGAGCAAGAAAGCACTGTAGAAAGCTTTACTCTGCCTACAGGTTTTCGTCTGAGAGATTAGTCAACAAGCAGTCAGTGTGAAGGAGTAGATGGAGAAAAAGAGCTTTTTGAAGCTGACTGGATGCTGTTTCCTGGCCAGAAAAAAAAACTGTTATAACCCTGCATCGGTGAGAAAGATGAATGGTATAAGTTTGCATAGTATTGCATAATCTGTTCTGAAGACTTATTTCTAGAGCAGTATGAAAAAAGAAATTCTTATACAATATACTGGATAGAGTGAATATGCGAAGAGTTTATATCAGAGTTTTGGAAGATGAGAAAAAGATGGGCACAGTAGAAGAGGAGACAAAAGAGAGGGCCAAGTGAATAATAATGTAGCAAGATGAAAACTTAGAAGAATAGAAGAGGAAATAGTGGAGGAAGGGAAAAGGGGATGGACTGGACAAAGAGGACAGAGAGCAGAGAGGCAGAACTGGGAAGGAGGTATATAAGGAAATGTTAGAATGTAAGATGGAGGCTTAAAGGAAAAAGAAGGCTGTAGAAAAAAATTGTCAAAGAAGTCAATGGAAGTTACAAAAGTGCAAGATGTGTTTGTGTACTGTTCTGTTCTACTATCCTGTCTATGCAGACTATCCAGGGGAGGAGAACTGGTTGAACCATTTGTTTGCAATATAAGATTTTAGATGAACTTTGAAAGAAACACTGGAATGACCTTGCCGTAAGGAGAAAGGAATGTTTCAAAATTTGAAAATATATGTAAGGAAAAAGAGAGTTACATGCAGAGTTGTTATATTTAGCAATAAGTAATAAGAATTTGTCAGTGGATCATAGTGATCTGGTTGGAGTGTAGGGCTAAATGATATTGGCAGACCTTTTGTTTGGTTTGCAGGCAAAGTTATAAATAATGAAAAGTTTGAGTATGTTAGATTGTGAGGAAGTTCTAACCGATTCAGCTCTTTGAGGGCCAAATAATGGTGGATCCTGTAAGGAAGGCTCACAGCAAACTTTACTACCTTTAAGTCCACGAAAAAGCTCACACCAGATGAAATGCAACAAGAAAGAGTTTAATCCAAATTCAAAACGTGATGCAGCAAGCAAATGTTTAACCCAACTTCAAAACGTAAGCACTTTTGTCCCTTAACACATTAAAACAGGAACTTCATCAGACAAATTACTTTAAAATCAACCTCCTTTTAAAGCATAGAATTTATGACCTCACTTCCTCTCCCCCATTCACATACAAAGGAGCTTTTTTGTTAGAAAAGACCACTGTTTGTAATAGTATACAAATACAAAAAGGTATACAACCACATGTATTAAATCACATGAATAGTTAGATCTTGTTATAATTTGTCATGCAAATCTAAACATTAAAAATAATTATTCTAAAATCCTAAGATACAAGAAAGTATGCAAACATTCATAATCAAACCTAATAAACATATTAATTAATAATTTTGGTATTAAATATTTAATAATGTCGGATTTTATTTTTTCAAAGCTTTAAGTTTTAATAACAAATTCTCAGTTTCATAGAGTACTTCTCCAGTTATTTGACCGTTACGGATTTGAATATATGGACCTGATAATTAAAAATAATGAAACACAAATTGAATCACTATTACATAGCAAAATTAATCAAAATCCCCTCTTTACCACTAATAACTTTGAATACACTCACATTTTCTGATCTATAGAAGAGCAAATGGACATTATAAAATCTAGGAAATATAAAAAAGATTGCCAGAGATGAAAATGAATACAATAACAACAATGCCTACCCTCCACCTTCTCGCTCCCAAGATTGGACTTTGAATGGGAGACCCCTACCCACTAATGAACCAGGTAACTACTTTGAGAATTGAGGAGCATGTAACAACTTGGATGACTCTTTTTTTAGACAAAGAGGAATACCCACCTCTGAGACTTTCAGAGCAAATCAAAAATCAACAAACCCATCGAATGAACAATTATGGGAAACAACAAGAACAGAATTTTCAACAGAGGGGGAGCAGAGGGAACAGAGGACAATACAAGGGCCTCTGGAAGGCAAAACACGGAGGTATTAAACACTGACATTTCACTTCACGAAATGACAGAGATTTTTAGGGGGGACACAATCGAGAAGGTTTTGTTACAAGTAGTTTCTATTCATTTTAATACAGAATGTGATTTTAGGGTGTATAATTTTACTAACCTTGATTTAAATGTTCATATTTATAATCTTTTGGCAAAAGGTTTTACCTTTACCTCTAACAAACCAGCTAGTATGGTGAATACACTCATGGACTTAAAACAGTACATCAGAAAATTTAATTTGAATCTGATGTTTCAGGGGGTAGAGAATGTCATACATTCTTTACACATTTCTAGTACATATAACCCCCCCACACACACACACACACACACACACACACACACACACACACACACACACCCTATATTAGATATCTTTGAAAGGGCATGTGAGTTGGACATTAGGACTCACTGTGGGAACATGAGTAAGCAAAGAATTAAAAACAACTTAAGTGTTGAGGAAGAAATGGAACTTAAATTTTTGTCAGCAAATACTAATTTGAGGGTCATAAAACCGGATGAAGGGGGTGGTGTTGTCCTTATGTGGAAAACTGATTATATAAGGAAGATGGAAGAAATCCTGAGTAGTAAGACATATGCACATATTTCACTGAACAAATTAAATGGAGCATACAGGAAGGTCCGTGGTTTACTTGAAGGCCTCTTTATTGATGGTCTGATCACTTTAGAGGAACATCGTTTTTTAACCACGGACTTTCCACTTACACCTACTATTTTTGGGATTCCAAAAATACATAAGGACATACACCAATCCCCTTTCCACCCTATTGTCAATGCCAGAGGTTCCCTAACACATTCATTGGCAAAATTCTTAGATTTACAGTTGAAGAATTTGTTAAAATCTGAACCTTATAGCTGCAGAAAGCAGTCCAGACAGTGCCCTCTATTTCCCGCTTCAGTTGAAATAACGGCTCTCCACTTATCTGCTGTTCAAATCATTTAATAAAATATTAAGCGGATCCAACTGATGGTACAAATGGTTAAATTAAAAACAAGTAGTAATGAATACATTTTAAAATGAAATAAAATACTGTTGACATGTATTTTATAGCATTTGTCTACACAACAATGTTTACATATCCGTGAAATACATAAATGCCAACCCGTTCAAATCTTAATCAATTTCCTACATCTGTTTCTTAAAAAGGTGCGATCTAAAAACAGTTGTATAGTAACACTTGCTAAACGTGTTACTTTGTTACTCTTGCGTATCTTTAAAGTTGTACGCACACTCACTCTACCACTGTTTGAGCGAGTCTAACTAGCTAATCAAATAGCAACAAGTAAATATATAAAACAAAATCAGCTACATTACTTAAATACAGCTTATACAGTCTATACAGAATCTATATACAACCTACAGTTCCTACAAGAATTTCTATGACAATAATCCAACTGCTATATGTAATAAAAATTATGAATGTAAGAATTGCGAATCGCAGTATTACTATATTCATAATTAAGTTTGCTTACATAAATAATATGATTTAAACATATACATAATTACTATCAGTTGTAAACCTAACTAATGCCAAATTTTAATCTATTGAATTTTACATTTGTTTTACATTAATTACTCCTATTCAAGTTTTTATTCTCAAAATACATAAAATGGAATAGATTTCATTTATACCTGGATATACTTAGGCATTTGTAATTAATTGCCACACTAATTCTAGCCTTTCTAATAGAAGGCTTTCAGGTCCACCTCTTCCATCTGATTTAATCTGATCAATAACTCTTGACTTAAATATATGTTCCGGCTGCAAGAACCAATGACATTTGGTAACTGTGAACAGATAACAATGCAGGAGAACCCGGCTGGAGGTAATACATCTATTGTAACAAACTTAAGAATGCGTGACCACACTCTCATTAAATATAAGAAACTCCAATTAGAAGTTTCTTATTTCAGAGAGTGTATCAAAGAGAAGGTCGTAACGAAAGGTTAAAGAACGTGGCAATACCCGACAGGGCTAGAAGAAGGATTAGCGTTCCACAAAGATTTATTAAATATGTTTGACAGACATGGAACAGAGCTCCTTGAATTAATGGCCAAACACTATCAGACTAATCTGGAAGTATTGGCTATAGACATTCAAAAAATAGACCAAGGCATTAAAAATAGTTTAGACTTTGAACGTTATAAATTTGACTATAATAGAACATTTGAGAGCATTAACCAATTAATGGAAAAATTAAAATCTACAAAAATGAAACAAATGCAGCATGGCAAAGCAGCATATAGAAATGGGACAGCGTATCCTAAACCCCCACCATCTCAGGTATGGAAACAAATAGGAGCATCCATAAGAGAAGGTGAAAATGGTGAGACCCAGGAAAATGATTCGCAGATGATAAATAGAACAAATGATACTGGTAGAAATGACAACTATGTAGTTAGAAGAAGTGAAAGAAGCATACAGAAAAACAACCATAATAGAGGGAACAGTTCCAGTAATCAAAATCCTGACAATTGTGGAAAATTTTCACCATCAGGCCCAAAATCACAACCCTAGGAGAGGCAAACAACAACGCCCCAACAACAACAGGAGGCGGAGGAAATAGAGGACATACCTGTTAGTAATAAAAGGTACTGTAAACTTTTGACCAAAGCACAAAAAGACTTTACAGTTTACAACTATACAGAGACTGAAATTGACCTTGATATGATTGAACTCTTTGCTAAAGGTCAAACTTTTGTAATAGCAGAGAAGACACGATTAGCACAAACCCTTATAGATTTTAAATTATTTGTACATAAGGTCAATTTAGCAGTGATTATGGGGACAAATATACATAATGAGACTGAATTTTACACTACTAGCACATACAATCCACCAATACAGAATAGTGTTGCACTATTTGAAAAAATGTGCAAAATAGATCTGAGCCATAGTATAGAGAATAGTAAAATGTTTAAAGGTGAAAGAAATATCACTAGTCAGGAAAGACATGCAATAAGTGACTTACAACAACTGCCCCTCCGATTTATGAAACCAGATAAGGGAGGGGGTTAGTTATGCACATAGATGATTACAAACAAAGGATGAAATTACTATTAGATAGTGAGACATATGTTAGTGTCTCAAGGAATGAATTGAACATTGCTTATGCTAGAATAAAAACATACATCAATGATTTGTTCATAGAAGCAAAGATTGACTTAGACATGTATAATTATATGACCATGATGGCGCCAAAAACACCATTGTTATTTGGCGTACCAAAAGTACACAAAAATATAGAAAATCCTCCTATGAGGCCACTAGTAGATGCACGTAATAGTATCACTTACAGCTGTGCCAAAGTAGTAGATTCTATATTGAAAAAATATATTAAATACGAGAGCCAAATATGTAAGGATTCATGGTCATTTTTAAGAGAAATTAACCAGCTCAAATTCAAAAATGAATTTAGTTTTATGACAATTGACATAAAATATTTGTACACATCCATCCGTCATCAAGAAGGGATAGAATGGGTTTCTAGAAAATTAAAAAATCTGGGAGCCCCAGGTGAGGAAATTAGCTTGATAGAGGAGTTTCTGGACATTATTTTATCCAACAACTATATTATGTTTGATAATGCCTTCTACATACAAAAAGTAGGAGTTGCAATGGGGTCTCCACTCGGGGCGAGTTTTTCTAATTTAGTCATGGCTCAGTGGGAAGATGAATTTGTCAAGAACCAACCTTATGTTAAAAATCAATTGTATTACTATACAAGATTTTTGGATGACATTTTTGTCATACTTAGGGGGGATGAAAGAAAAGCTTTAGAATTACTTCATTATTTCAACAACACTATAAACTTTTTGAATTTGACATCATGTTATGGAGAAAATAAAATCTCATTCTTGGACATTGAGCTAAGAAAAGATAGTAGGTATAATAAATATGTTCATACTATCTTTAGAAAAGAAACATATTCTAACAGTTTATTACACTTTACCAGCTGTCACCCATTCCACCAAAAAAGATCGGTGGTAAAGGGACAGCTGGTAAGAGCTGCTAGAATGGTTAGTCTCAAAACTGATTTCTGGATTGAATGCCAAAGACTTAAATTAATGTTTCACAATAGAGGTTACCCTCAAGTATTAGTGAGCGACCTCATTGATGAAATTAACAATAAGAGAAATAGGGGAATGTATAGACCCATTTTATGTATCGAAAAAGAAGTTAATGGTATGAGATATGAATTACCAGTAAGTGAAAACACCAACAGAGAAAATAGCTATATAAGTTATAGCTTTATCACGCCATATAGTATTAACACGTGGGAGTTAAGGAACATTGTATACAAGAATTGGGAAATTCTAGAGAATGATCCATTTTTTAGCAAAAAGCTTACACAACTCCCCAAGATTATATTCAAGAGGGGAAGAAACATCAAAAATATATTTGAAAACCAGTCCCATAGCATTATTAGAAACCCAGGGATGACAAAATGTCTGATGTGTAATTTCTGTAAACATATAGAAATTGGACGGACATTTAACATCCGAAATAAAAAAATATAATACCAGAGACAAATATAATTGTCAGTCTAAAATGGTAGTGTACCTAGCTAAATGTCAACAATGCCACGCATTCTATATAGGGAAAACCATAAGGACACTTAAGGAAAGAGTGTATGAGCATTTGTACAGTATTAGTCATAAGAAGTCAGAGAATGCTCTGGCAAGACATGTGATGGAACATCCGGAACATATATTTAAGTTCCAAGTTATTGGTCAGATTAAATCAGATGGAAGAGGTGGACCTGAAAGACTTCTATTAGAAAGGCTAGAATTAGTGTGGCAATTAATTACAAATGCCTGTGTATATCCAGACATAAATGAAATCTATTCCATTTTATGTATTTTGAGATTAAAAAACTTGAATAGGAGTAATTAATGTAAAACAAATGTAAAATTCAATAGATTAAAATTTGGCATTAGTTGGGTTTACAACTGATAGTAATTATGTATATGTTTAAATCATATTATTTATGTAAGCAAACTTAATTATGAATATAGTAATATTGTGATTCGCAATTCTTGCATTCATAATTTTTATTACATATAGCAGTTGGATTATTGTCATAGAAATTCTTGTAGGAACTGTAGGTTGTATATAGATTTTGTATAGACTGTATAAGCTGTATTTAAGTAATGTAGCTGATTTTATTTTATATATTTACTTGTTGTTATTTGATTAGCTAGTTAGACTCGCTCAAACAGTGGTAGAGTGAGTGTGCATACCACTTTAAAGATATGCAAGAGTAACAAAGTAACACGTTTAGCAAATGTTACTATACAACTGTTTTTAGATCGCACCTTTTTAAGCAACAGATGAAGGAAACTGAATAAGATTTGAATGGGTTGGCATTTATGTATTTCAGGGATATGCAAGCATTGTTGTGTAGACAAATGCTATAAAATACGTCAACAGTATTTTATTTAATTTTAAAATGTATCTCATATAGTAATGAATTTTATACCTGCTCATGTTTATGTGCATTAATTGCATCACAAACTGGGTTAATTTCATTAATCGATAGAACCATGTGATGTAATTAGAAGTTATATATAGAGGAACATAAGGAAAGAACAGTTTGTCTGAGGAAGTTTTCATATAACAGAAAACGAAAAGCGCTTAACATTACTACTTGTTTTTCATGTAACCATTTGTACCATCAGTTGGATCTGCTTAACATTACTACTCGTTTTTAATTTAACCATTTGTACCATCAGTTGGATCCACTTAATATTTTATTAAACGATTTGAACAGCAGATAAGCTGAGAGCCGTTATTTCAACTGAAGTGGGAAAAAGAGGGCACTGTCTGGACTGCTTTCTGCAGCTATTTTTTCATTTGTACTGTTTGAAATTTTCTTCTTGGCGTGTAAAATCTGAACCATCATTGTGTATTGACTCATGGGATTTCTTAAAGAAAATAAATGCAATTGAATTTAGCAACTCCTGCATATTCATAACAATTGACGTAAGGGACCTATATTCAGTTATTCCTCATGACTTTGGAATACAGTGGTAATGTGATTATCTGGTGTCAAAAGGAGTCATACAGGACAGAATAAATATGTTAGAACAACTTCTAGATATAGTTTTAAGAAACAACTATATTGTGTTTGACAATGAGTACTACGTCCAGATGGAGGGAGTAGCAAGGGGTGCAGCATGCGGAGTCATGTACGCAAATGTGATTATGTTAGAGTGGGAAAAGAAATTTTTATTTGAGTCTACTTTTTTCCACCACTGCCATATGTACACCCGTTTCCTGGATGATATATTAATTCTTTGGAATGGCTCAAGAGAACAAATAGATCCATTTTTAGATTATATAAATAATTCTACATCTTTTTAAAATTCACATATACTGTGAATGTAAAGGAAATTGCTTACCTCGACATTTTACTTAAAAAGGACTTAGAACATAATAGATTTACGGCTGAAATATACTGCAAAGATACATATTCTAATAATTTCCTACACTACACGAGCTGCCCCCCATTTCATCAAAAATGAGGAGTCCTTAAGGGACAATTTGTGAGGGCAGCTCGTATGGTGACACTAAACGAATGTTTCCTAAAAGAATATAGTAGTTTGGGGAAAGGTTTTTGGAAAGAGAATATCCACCTAATCTAGTGGAAAACATTATGAATGAAGTTACAAAAAAAAGAGCAAGTGGACATTTTGTACCCTTTTTAAATTCTGAATGCAATGTGGAAACAAATTTTGATTTCAACACAAGTAGTGTCAGTATTAGAGCTGATGTTACAGCCTACCATCCTAGTGAAATGGAGGTTGAAATAATTGAGAAAGGAAATGAGTTTAAATCATGTTTTTTTTTCTACTGATGCATACTTCATAAAGGATATACTAGTGAAAAATAGAAAACTTTTAGTATGTGAAAGGGACATAAAAATAATTTTAGATGACAAACCCACATGTGTGTTTAGGAAAGGACAAAACATTAAAACCCTGCTTGAACACCAAAAAGAGGTACAATGTACAGGGCATATGTACAAATGTGGGTTTTGCAAATTCTGCCCCTATATTTTAGAGGTTAATGAAGTAAACATTAGCAGAACAAAACTAAAAATTAGGAATAGATTTGCTTGTACCACTGAAAGAGTGGTTTATTGTGCCCTTTTTGAGTTATGTCCATGCTTTTACAGTGGACAGACGGAGCACAAACTTAAAAACAGAATAAGTGAACATCTGAGGAATATTAGGGACCAATGTCCACTTAATACACTTGCCAAACATATAGGGCAATACAATGAACACAAATTTAAGTTTGTTATACTAGAATCAATATCTCACTCAGTTAGAGGTGGGGCATGGCCTTATTTACTGGAGAAAGCAGAATTAAGTTGGCAAATCCGCCTAGACTGCATTCATTGGCCAGGCTTGAATGATAGTCAGTCAATTTTCTAGTTTATTAAAACTTAAAGCTTTGAAAATATAAAATCCAACATTATTAAATATTTAATACTAAAATTATTAATTAATATGTTTATTAGGTTTGATCTTAAACGTTTACATACTTTTTTGTATCTTAGGATTTTAGAATAATTATTTTAATGTTTAGATTTACATGACAAATTATAGCAAGATCTAACTATTCATGTGATTTAATACATGTGGTTGTATACCTTTTTGTATTTGTATACTATTACAAACAGTGGTCTTTTTTAACAAAAAACTCCTTTGTATGTGAATGGGGGAGAGGAAGCGAGGTCACAAGTTCTATGCTTTAAAAGGAGGTTGATTTTAAAGTAATTTGTCTGTTGAAGTTCCTGTTTAATATGTTAAGTGATGAAAGTGCTTACGTTTTGAAGTTGGATTAAACTCTTGCTTGCTGCATCATGTTTTGAATTTGGATTAAACTCTTTCTTGCTTCATTTCATCTGGTGTGAGCTTTTTCATGGACTTATTGTTTCGTTGTTTACAAACTTTACTACCCTGTTGCAGCTTGTTGAGCGGGTTGCACGTCACTAAAGCTGGATGCACAGTAAAGAAAAAAGGAGAGCGTAGGCAGTATCTTTTAGGTTCATAGGTGGTGATTGTCAAACGTTTAATAAAGCTGTTGGTAGTTTTCTCAGCTGTCTGGTGCAGTTTTGTCCTCACACAGTGCATTTTTTGTTTATTAGTTCATTGCTTGCACTGTGCCTCGTTTTTTGAGTTTATTAGGTTCATAGGTTAGTACTAAGCTAACTGCTCTTGTGAGCCATTTTAAGCCTAGCCAATTATCCCTTGTGAGACTCAAATCCTGCATCTTGTGTTTGTAAGGCAAACACCTTAACCATTAGGCCACCCTCCCAACTTTTTTCTTGCAGTGTTGGCTATGAAAGGTTCAGCTCTGTAGTGGGAGCTAAGTTTTGATTTTTTTTTTACCTGTGTGTTTTATGTTGTAATCAAATTTCACATTTTTGTCTGTGCATACACTTAGCAATGTGTTATATGGAACAAGTTCAGTTTTAGTATTATTTTGTTCTTAGGGGTGAAAATAATTAGTTTGATTAGTTTGCATTTTTGGAGTTGAGAAATAACTGTGATTTTGACAGCCAGGTCTTTACTGAAATAAATAAGAGTTGGTCTATTTTTTGCAGACTTTCACAGGTTTTGGCAGAACGGATAAGACTTGAGTCGTCAGTGTATAGTACTATGGAGACACTCTTGGTTATTGTTCAGATTTCATTGAGGAAAATGTTAAAGAATATGGGGCCAGAAATGGAGCTTTGTGGGATACTAACAATTACAGGAAAAAATAAGAAGAGTTAATTTTGCTATGTAATTGCGTGTGATTTATTAGAGAGGTGCCCATGAAACTAGGCCAATGAATCATTATTTAGTCCTAGGTAAGAGAGGCTCTATGGGAGAATCTGATGAGAGATGGTGCCGAAGTCTTCTGGAAGGTCAAGAAAAAGATCTGAGACATGGTGTCCTTCATTTCTACATATATTTACTGTGTTGGTGAAGCTAAGGAGAGTACTGGTAGCACTGTGTAGAGAAAAACTCTATGCTGAGATGAGGACAGAAGAGAAGACTGTACTAAGTAGATAAATCTCTATCCCTTCTTCTAATACTACAGATGAGGGGGGGGATACTTTGGCAATATGCTTGTAGTAATGAGTTCAGTGGATTTGCCAGCTTTATGAATAGGTGGACCAGCATTTTTTCCAGAGCGCAGGGGCACAGCATTCTTTGATAGAGTGGTTTACTAAGATGGATACCGGGGAAGGCTATTTCTCCAGCTGTTATTTTAATATACTTGATTGGTAGATTGTCAACTGCAAGATAGGTGGGCTTTAACTTTATAAAAAGTCTTTTAATGGTAAAGGTAGAGGCTGGTTAAAAAGACATGTAAAGATATTTATCATGTTGCTCTGGAGTCTGCACATTATAGAGGCTTAAGTTATTAAGTAGGAAATTGACCAAACTATAATGAAATGGGAGTTAAAAATAGTGACAATTTTTTGGGTCATTGTATTTGGTTGTTGCTGAAGAAGTTAATGAGAATGACTAGGATTAATAGCTGATTTATAGAGGGCCAGAAAGCTTTTGGGTTTTTATTGTTTGTGGCTTGGACATTTTTGTAAAAGCTTTAATTAGATTTATATCTATGGTCTGGTACAGTTCTTGAAATGTCTGAAAGTTTAAAGGTTTGTCTGGGTTTTATTCCTGGACCAGGTTTTCCAGGCATTACTCTGCCTCATGAGTTATCATGAATTATTTAGTGTTTCTGGATAGCCAAAGGCCAAGGTTGGCTTTAACTATTTTTTTCTCATTTGGACAGGCTCATTTAACATATTTATGAAGGTCATGAAGACATCTGCGGTGGTGCAGTGGTAGCGTTGTTGCCTCACAGCAAGAGGTTCTCCTGTTCGCTTCTTGGCTGGAGTGTGGAGAGTTCCTTCTGTGTGGAGTCTGCATGTCCTCCCCGTGGTTGGGTGGGCATTTGAAAAATATGCATAAATGGGCGTGCCTTCGTTGAAGGTTGAACATCGAGCTGGCACCACAGCGTTTGTCAAAATCTACTGCCAATCATTAGCGGACCGGAGTTCCACTGTGGCGACCCCTAACCAGGAAAAGTCGAAAGACAACAACAACATGAAGGTCATGAAGATTTTATTGAATTCTGATACAGCTTTATCTAAATGGAGATATTTAAGATTATGCTAGTTAACTTTTTTTTAAGTTAGAGATTAAAGTGTTTTATGTCAGTGTGGTAGATTGTTGACTAACCTTGTGTGCTATTGCTTGTGGACACTTGTCTGCTTTCTGATAGTAAATATGGAAAGGTGGTCACATGTCATTCAGTGAGGGTGCCAGAGGATTCAGTTTTGTTAGAAGGCGATGTCAGAATCCAGCCAATAGTTGTATCTTTATTTATGTTTTTGTTGGTATGAGTGAATTTGGAAAGCAGTTGAGACAAGCCATATACATTTGTAGCATTGTCAGGGCTGTTAGATGAAACTAAGAGGCAGTTGATATTAAAATCTCCCTTAATTAGTTTCCTTGAGTAATATTGTATGCAGCCCAGCAGAAGGATTCTTCTTCCTTACTGATGTTATTACCTGGAAGAATGTAGAGGCCTGTTACTCATAATTATCTGCTGTAGTAAAGTTTGAGAACTAATTCCTTGCATTGGAGACGGCTATCAGGACAGCAATTTAAATTAGCTTGAAACTGTTTTTACCAACAATAGCATTTTCTCCTTCATGTTTATGCTTTTTATCAGTTCTTTTAATGTTACAGCATGAGGATAAGATTTAATCATCTTTAACTTCTTGCTTTAGCCATGTCTCTGTGAGTGCAACTATGTCAGGGGTGTACTGGGATAGTCATGCATGGAATTCAGCTAGTTTACTGCAGACATCTTTGATGTTGATGTAAACAATACGTGCTGTGCAAAGCTCTTGAAGATGAAAAGTTATGGAATTAATCTGAGGACTGAGGGCGTCAGTTTGTGTTGATACTATTTGACCAGGTTTGGGATGAATATCACTACTTAAATTTTAGTGTAGCAGAATGTGCTAGTGTGTAATGTGACATTTTATTTTGATTATACTTTTTACCTAGTTTCAGAATTATTGAGCTTTTATTGTGTAGACTATCCTTGAGAAAATATATATAGGTGGAAGAGAAGAGTCTGGGTGATATCGTAAACTTTGCATTTGTGAAGAGATGCTGAATAATATTTGATAAACGAGTATCTGAGTTGGTGGATTGATGGTAAATGTGTTTTATGCAGATATAGGTGTCAAAGGAAGTTAAGTGAACTAAGAGAAGGAATGGAGTTAAGATAACCACTTATAAATATAACATGGTGCAAGAGAATATACAATGATGGAAAAACAGTTATAAAAAGGTAGTGGGATTGTAGTATATGAAGTAGAGAATCAGTTGATGATAAGGACCTGACTGGAAAGTTTGGATAAGGAGGTGATATAGAGTAGTAAAGAATAGCAACGGAGTATGAACAGGAAATTGTGACTTATGGAGAAAGGTGGGGGGGCTGGTTAGTAGAGGTGGGAGGAAATGATGTGTGAAGCAGGGAGATAAAGAGGTAGGAAGAGTAGATATGACAGTAGGCTGAGATAGTGAGGTTTGATTGACAAAGGCTTAAATGGAGTTGGAAAAAGTGGAGGGGAGGTGCCTAAAATGATAGATGCATGACTGAAGCTAGGGTAAGAGGAAATAGGTGATTGTTGGAGGAGGTAGATCTTGAAGGTACTTGAAGATTAGATGAAGGAGTGAAGATAGAGAAGCTTAAGCCTAGAGTGGGAGGAGGTGTGTGTGAGTATGGATAGGACAGGTAAGAGGAGTGAGCCTAAACATAGCAATGGTAAATGGAGGAAGGCCTACTCAGAGAGATAGTGTCTAGAGGGAACATACTATAAAAAGCAATGAGTGAAGCTAACAGAGTCAGGATGAAGATGTCTTGAATTGTAGTAGAATCACTAATTAATAGTACAAAGTATGTTAGAAAATCAGAGGTGGGTGATAAGCGATCTTCTAACAGACATAAACATGTGCTGACCAGCCATAGTCCAAAATCCTTGACATTATGTATCCAACATTATTAAGATCTCATCCCAAGTCTAGGTTTATGAAGCACTATGTTTTGTGACCATAAGGCTATGTCATTTAGTGAGATTTTTTCAGAACTCACCAAGTTCTCAGGGTCTCCACACACCTCACTTTAGCAGGCTGTTCTTCAAACAATAAGCTTTCTTACACTGAGCTAGTCAGGATGCTGCTCCCCAAGATTCAAATGGATCTGAAACATAAGCATGAGACACAACTTCCTTGGTGACATACAGAAACTCCAACGGCTGTACATATAGCATCATCCAACAAAATAATTATGGTTTAAGAGTTAGGCAAATAGAAAAGGTTTATGTAGGTTGCGAAGATAGAGGGGAGGAATGGGTTAAAATGAGGAGGAAGTGGAAAAGAAGAGATGATGTTATAGGGATGGAATTCCAAGCATTGATATTGCAGTGTGAAAGGGTAGGGTCAGTCTTTTGGCATGGGAATATATTCACTGAATCTATTCAGAACAGAGTACCACACCCAAGTGACCAGGAGAGTCAGCCCTGCCTTATAGGTAGCTGTTTGTGTAGGTAAGAAGTTTACTTTTACAAGGACACAAGGTACAAAATAATTTCTTTTTCTTCACACAGCACTGTAGAGTTATGGGCCAACTGGGGGTTTTACAATGAATAAGGCTGGGGTCAGGATGTGTGCCATGAGGTTAGGCAAGTAGGAGTAGGGACACGGCTGGCAGGCTGCATGGTCATTCCTCATATTGGTCTTCCTCGTACAGTTTTCAGTTTTTCCCTTAGACCTGCTAGTTCTCTCCTCTTCTGCACTTTTACTAGCTTATCAGTCTAGCACTTTACCATACTTCTTGTAGCAATTATTGTAGCACACAAAACTGCTACCAATACTAAATGTTCTACAAGGAAACAGCTCCAGTACTTATTATTAATACCCACCCATCCAGGCATGTCTAAAGGTCAGTTCCTTGTGTTTCTCCTATTAACCTGGTAAAATTGGACGTCCAGAGGTAATGTAGCAATGCCTCATGTACACCAACAACCCTCTTCTCTTACTTCCCAACACTCAGACTTGCGAGAGATGCACTTATATATCCAAATTGGAAGTCACGCACTCTCCAGCCATGACTGGAATAGCTGGTCAAGAGGAGAAGGTCAACACTTGCACCACACCACATGGAACACATAGCCCTCCAGAACACACACTAGCACTGCCTTCACATATAAACACAAACCACACACCCACCTTTGCAGAGGCTCACAATAAAAATCTACCCAAACAGCAGAGACCTCCAAGGCAGAAACACACTTGACCACCACAACACAACACTAATCACAAGACACATAACTCTCCTAAACAGTGTGCCACTCAACCAAAGCCCCTAAGGCAGAACAGCATGCCCAACACACTAGTCACAGGTGACTCAATAGTGAGGCACACTGATGTCCCACTCACTAGGTTGAATAAGGAGAAAGTAACAGTCACCTACCAGGATCTGCCACATAATGCACGCACTCAGGTCTCTCAACAACAGTTACAAATATGACTCTGTCATTGTACATGTAGGTGTGAATGACCTGAGATGTACCTCCCTGAACTACATGAAAAGAGACACGGAGGAGCTCTCGGATTATGTAGCCCAGGCGGGTATGACCCTAGCCCTGAGCAGCATCCTACCATCACCCAGAATGATACCACAGTACAAGCAGAAAATGATCAATTTCAACAATTGGCTAAGTTTCTGGTGTCATTCTAAGGGAATCCCGTATCTGTCTGTCTGAGATGATATGATTAACAGACCTCGATGCTTTGCCAGATTTGGCCTGCATATGTCACCCCGGGCTTCAGGATACTGGCTAAGGCTCTTGCCACCCCTCTAGGGCTTTTTTTAGATGGTGTTCCAAAGACCAAATTACCACTATAACAGCTACAAACAAATGCAATCTGAGGGTCATGCTGCTCAACACTAGAAGTCTAAATCTAAAAATGCACTCGCTCGAAGCACTCCATAAAATGGAGAACATCAACATTTGTGCTGTAACAGAGACCTGGTTCAAGGCAGCAGAAAGCACCTCTGCACTACCAGGCTATAACTCATTCCACACCTTTTGGCCCCAGAACTTGGACTGAAGCTCCAAAGGCAGTGGTGCTTCCATATTCATAAAAGATGCACACACCTGCAGACTGGTAGCCCAACATAACGCAATAGAGATACTTCAGGTGCAGCTAACATTGGGTAAGACAGCGATTCAGGTCATAGCCTGCTATAGATCCCCAATAATGTCCCAAGACTCACACTCCATGTTCCTAAGCACATTGGAGAATATTAGGGTCCAAACCTAACACTTTCATACTGGGCGACTTCAACTACCCCTCCATTAACTGGAAAAACTACTCATGTACCAATACACTTGCCCATGTTTCCTGGAATTCATTAATTCAAATGCCCTGGACCAGTTCATTCTTACCCCCTCTACAGGTAACAACATGCTTAACAAAAGTTGGTTGATTGGTTCATTAGCATCATGTGACTTTTGAACAACGTTTTTAAAAAAAGAGATTTGTAACTTGGATGGTATCTGAAGAAGTTACTGTATTCTTGGTGAAGAAAAGTGCTTCATTAAAAAGTTATACATTTCACTATTTTCTTTGGGCTTGTGGTCAACTCGTTTGGGTTTTTGGTTTCTTGTCTTTTACTAATTTGTTTCAGTGTGTTCTACATGAACTACAGAGTGAACTGGCACCTCACGTGTGTGCCCTGTTCAATCACAGTTTCACCTCAGGCTTTGTCCCTACCAAATGGCTCACTGCTACAGTCAACCTTCTCCACAAAGGAGGGGTGAATACAGACCCCGGGAACTATTGCCGCATTAGCCTGATGAGTCTGATATGCAAAGCTATGGAATGCATCATCATGGACCTAATAAACAAGGATATAGGGAATCTCCAAACTCTGGATCCCACACAAGTTGGTTTTGTGAGGGGTAGATCATGTCTGCTCAACTTGGTCGACTTCTTTGAGTCAGTCACCAGAACTGTGGATGAAGGCATGTGGTTCATACAGCCTACCTTGATCTGGCCAAGGCGTTTTATACCATTCCCCATTCAGGAATCATAGAAAAACTCACTAAGCTAGGCATCAACCCCTATATAACTAGGTGGGTTGCAAACTGGCTCAAAGATAGAACCTACAGTGTGAAAGTAGTGGACTCCAAGTCAGACTGCTGACCAGTCATGAGTGGAGTCCCACAGGGTTCAGTCCTGGGTCCTCTCCTGTTTGATATCTACTTCTCTGAAGTCCAGGCCAACACAAAGGGTCTCTGGCTGACAAAGTTCACAGACAAATGCAAGTTGTGAGCTATTATTAGCTCCCCAAGTGGTATTGCCATCCTACAGAAAGGCCTCCCTGAGACCAACGACTGGTGTCAGAACTATGGCCTTAAGCTCAATGACAAAAAATGTGTCATCACCCCCTTTGGGAAAAACCCAGTTCCCATGAATTACCACATCGATGGTAGTCCACTGAGCACAGAAGGTGTTATAAGAGATCTGGAAACACAGGTTGACAGCAGTCTCTCTTTTGACCACCAGATTGCTGCTGTGGTCAGAAAGTCCTTCTATGTGGCACATGTCATTGCTAAGGGTTTTGCATCCAGGAAGAAAAAGGTCATTGTCTCCCTCTACTCTTCCCTCATTAGACCAATCATCGAGTACAATGCCCCATCTAGCATATACCTCACTAGACACCAGCAATAACTGTAGTGGCCACAAAAGTACCTCACAAAGAGGATCCTAGGCCTTAAACACTTGTCCTATATGGACAGACTCAAAAAACTCCAACTATTCTCTATCTCATATCACCTATTAGAGGCGATCTCTGCTTGACATACAAAGCTATGTCTGATGCAGCTCTGTTAGAAATGCTACATTTAAATAAATCCCAATCCCTCCATACCACATGCTCCAATGACCTCAAACTCATTACCACAATCAACAGAATGTGCTGGAGGGACAGGTTCATAACCCAAATACTGCCCTTGCTATGGAATAGACTTCCCATACATGTCAAGCAGAGCACCTCACTGGTCCTCTTCAAGACAAACCTTGATGAGTGGATGGGAAATAGAAAATTCACTCCGGGGAGCACTCCAATGGCGTTACTTGACAGAGGCACTAGGAACTAAGGTCGGGTGGCACATTGTCAGGGTAATCCTATGGGTTAGGCTTGTAAAGGCTCCAGGGCCATTAGCCTAATACACACCTATGAACCTATGCACATTAGGTTTGGACAAAATGGTGCATGGTAATCTTGTAAATATGTTTAATATCCATGTGATTAATATCCTGAGCCAGAAGATATAGCAAACCTACTGGCCGACAAATTCAGCTCTAGCTTTACCCCCCTCTCCTCCTGAAAAAAATACTTACTTTTCTTAAATAATGGCATTGTGTAATGCCTCCTTGCTGCCCTTCCACAGCTGTCTGGTATTCTGCGGCAGTTCTGATGTACTGTGCATGCATATGCTTGTGCAGTACATCAGAGCTGTGGGTGGAAGCAACGGAGAAAGCAAGATCTCTGTTGCTTTTTACAAAGTATCTCGGTATGTTAAAGAAGTTTATCATAGTGAGACAGCTTTAAAAAAAGCAACGGAGAATCTCCGTTGCTTTTTTTAAACCTGTCTCACTATGTTAAACCCATTTAACATAGTGAGACAACTTTAAAAAAATCAACAAAGAAAGGAAGATCTCCGTTACTTTTGTTAAAGCTGTCTCACTATGTTAAACTCCTTTAACATAGCGAGACACTGTCTAAAAAGCAACAGAGATCTTGCATTCTCTATTGCTGTAAAAAAGACTTATACTAAAGGAAAAAGTCCAGGCGAACGGATCTTTTTCCATTAGTATAAGTCTGATTTACAATGTGCATGCTGACCAATCAGCATGCACGTTTTGGAATATTAATGGGGGGTCGTTGTATAATGGAAAATATAGTACGGGCAGAGAAGGTAAGTGAGTTGTTTAGTACCATGCACGTATGGGATTGGAGTAGATGGCAGGATTTATTGCACTTTGAAGAAACATTTCAAGTCCCCATAAATCCTGAGAACTCCTGGGTACACAGAACAGTTCACACAACCCTAAACAATCAAGTCAACATTTGCATAGAAGCAGTTGTACCCACCAGGAAGAAGTACAGAACTAATTCAAAAAACAAGCCACCCTGGCAGAATCACAACATCAATGGGCAGTATGGCAGAAGGATGAATATCATGGCAAGAATTATGAAGTGCAGCACCCAGCAGTGTAAAGCACTCTCATCAAACTAAACAAACATCTCAGAGCACAAATAAAGTCTACCAAGGTCAACTTTGAGGTCAGTTTGGCCTCCCAGATCAAGGACAACAACAAGTCATTCTTTACATATGTCTGTAACCTCAAAGTCAATATACAGTTGTGTGCAGAGCTCATTGTAAATGGAGCCATCTATCCTGAGCCAGAAGATATAGCAAACCTACTGGCTGACAAATTCAGCTCTAGCTTTACCCCTCTCTCCTCCTCAATATGCCCTCAGGAAATGCCATCATATATAATTCCCCTCATTATCACTAGGGAATAGGTCCTCAATTTTCTACCTAATGCCAGAAACACTGCATCAGTGGGTGCAGACAATATCCCAGGATACCTTCTAAATAGCATGAAAACATGACCCATCAGGTCCTCTGGAATTGATATTTAACTGTAGCCTCCAAACAGGTTTCATGCCTCACAAATTGATACTAGCAACAGTCAGCCCTCTGCACATGGTGGGCCATCTGCAGACTCTGGAAACTACAGACCTGTAAGTCTCACTAGTCTTATATACAAAGTCATGGAACGAATTATCATTGAAATGATCAATAATGACATAGGAAACCTCCAGACACTGGACCCAACCCAATTTGGTTTCATCAAGGGCAGGTCATGCCTATTCATTCTGGTGGACTTCTTTGAGAACATAACCAAAGCAATGGATGAGGATAAAATGGTTTACACTGCCTATGTTAACCTGAGCAAGACATTTGACCCAATACCCCACTCAGGCATTGTTGATAAAATCAAAAGGTTAGGTATAAACCCTTACATCACCAAGTGGATAGCCAGCTTGCTCACAGACATAGCCAGGAAGTTAGAATTGGTGAGTCTACCTCTAAAAAGAGGCCAGTCACAAGCAGAGTGCCCCAGGGATTGGTTTTGGGATCATTCCTTTTTGGCACTTACTTCTTTGAAGTCAAGCCAATGACAAGGGCCTCTGGTTGACTAAATTTGCAGATGATTGCAAATTAAGAACAGTCATAGAATCCTCCACCAACAAAAATGTTCATCAGAAATGGCTGACACAGGCAAATAACTGGTGTCAGAGCCATAGATGAAAACTAAATATCAAGAAATGCATAATAGTATCCTTTGGGAAGTCATCCATCCTGGTAACTATCAAAGTGACAGAATACCCCTAAGGACTGACTCAGACTTGGGGCACACATAGACTGTAATCTAGCCTTTGACCATCGCTTGTCTACAATAGTGAAGAAATTTTTCTATGCTGTACAACTTATAAACAAAGGTATGGCATCTATGTCCAAGGAGGTCATTGTTCCACTGTATTTGACATTCATCAGACTTATCAATGAGGAGTGCAATGACTCTTTGGTATGCACCTAACCAGATACATCCAACAACTGGAATGTCCACAGAGCTTCCTCACTAAAAGAATACAGGGTATAAGTAACATGCCTTATGTAGGTGAGGGGACATCTCTGCCTGGCATGCAAGGCATTGTCAGGCTGCACCCTGATGGAAATCCTGCATATCACCAAAACAAACAACACCAGAATTACCCATTCTAAATACTTCAACTTTGCCTGTGATATTAACAGGATCTGTTGGAGACACATGTATGTATCCCAGAGACTAATGCTATTCTGGAACAGGTTTCTCATCCATGTGAAGCAGATTTCCTCCCTAATCCAATTCTTGTGTAACTTGGACAATTGGATGGGGAACAGGAAATTCATCCCTGGTTTGTCACCTATGTTTCTAATGGACACAGGCAGCCTATAAATGGTTCATCTCCCGGGCCCCTGCTTGTAAATGCTTCATCTCCCAAGCCCCTGTTTACAGCTATCAAGGGTAACAGAACTTGCCAGACATTTTGGATGCATGGCTAGGCTTAAAAAAGCCCTTATGATCATTACTCTAGTACACACCTATGAACCTAGGAACCTAAGTACGGGTTCAAGATGTGAAAACTCAGGTGGCGGTATTGGAATTTGAAGGGGGTGCACCTGTCTTGAAGCCAGGAAGTAATTAGGTTAGGTGTTCAGAGACTCCACTGGTGAATTGGGCTCCTGGCCATGTGAGTGGCTTGCTACTCAATCCTTTCTAATGGGTGGATCTGGGTTTTTTATTACACCTCATATTGCCTTGTCCATCAAAGGAAAGGATTTGGTTTGGAGATTATGTGGATGTGTTTGATTTGATAGATGCAAATGGGGTGCTGAGGTTAGTTGAGGCAGATACCCCAAGAATGATGGACCTTTTGTCAGCATTAGTCATGCTTGGTAAGCAGAGGAAAGGGAAGTTTAAGGCCCATACCTGGAATAAGTGGACACTGTGTTTATGTATTAAATGCCAGTCATACTGGATAAGGATCTTTCTCAGGCCCTTCTGCTAGTGAGTTATACTTTATGATTCAGAAACTCAGCAGATGTGTACAAGTAATTTTGGGTTGTCATATGATCCATATTTTCAGAAGAGGAAAACTGTTGATAAGTCACTATGCTGGGAAGTCAGACACACCAATATCTGGTTGGCAACCATGTTAGATAGTTAAGGGAATCAATTGAGTTATGGAAAAGAGACAGGTTAGAAGTCAAGAATATGCTGGTCCTTAAACTAGATCAGATGTACTTGGCTTGTTTACTATTTTGCATATTTCAGTTCCACCTTTCTTAGGACACATGCTGCTCAAGATGCTGGCATAAAGAGGGAGGAGTGAGTCATTCATAAGCTATGTCTCATGATATCGGTGGTCAAGTAGGTTTGAGCCAGTCCAACATGAAAGAGAGATACAACTTTCAAAGGCAAAGGGGTTCAGTTCCTTTACAAGGAATGGCAAGAAAGTCAGTGTTCTCACTCCCCATTAAGGTATCAGCATTGAC
Source organism: Protopterus annectens (assembly GCF_019279795.1). Classification (NCBI taxonomy): domain Eukaryota; kingdom Metazoa; phylum Chordata; order Ceratodontiformes; family Protopteridae; genus Protopterus; species Protopterus annectens. The sequence continues at coordinate 1,045,145,538 of NC_056731.1, forward strand.
AGTATGCTAAAGGGTTTTTCTTACTTGGAGTCCATACATGGATTTCGCAAAGGTTTTTCAATTAAATCCATGGTTGGAGGGAGTGATAGAGTTTGCAAAAATTTATATTTCACAGAGGGAAAGGAAGGGGTTGTTCAGGCATTGTTCAATAACAAAGTGGTGGCAGTTTGGCATGTATACCCATTTGAAGAACTGCCTTTGAAAAATTATCAAGTGCCTTATTGGTATTAGTGCCCAAAAAGAAACTGGTGGAATTTTAACTGAATCACCAGTTATCTTTTCCAAAAGGTGATCTCTTTAATGGTTCACATTGCCAGGGTTGATTCGCAAGTGTAATATGTGTCATTTGATGAATTAGTTAGGAGTATGAATGCATTTAAGGGCCACAGGTTAGTGACATCTGCTTTTCATCTGATGGTCAGGCCAGATGATTGCCAATTTTTGGGCAAGTTTGTTTATGATAAGTTTTATTTTGATAAAGCAATGTCTGTGGGTTTTGCTGTTGTGTGTTCTGTGTTTGAGACAAGGATGTTAAAAGACTGGGAAAGACTGAGGGGTAGAAGGAAGATGGGACGTTCCCATGCCTAAGCATGTTCTTAGAGCATTGTTGAGGAGTTTTGACGAGGGTATCAAAGAGTTTGAGTGCACCACTTTTGCATCCTTAGCTGTAATTATAAATGCTGAGGCTTTTATCGTAGGGGAAATTGCTGTCTTCACTGATGTGGACAGATGTCTACATTACTGATTCTGTGGTTATGATTTGACTTCAAAGATCAAAGATCAATTAAGTGGGGTGAGGGAGGCAGGTGGTGTTGTCCAAGGATGTGGAGATATTGTTGTGTCCAGCAGTTATGGAAAGTTTGTGGTTGTCAAGTTCATGGCATTGTCTTCTGTTCCAGTCAAGGTGGTGTCATGACAGCCCCCTATTTTGTTAGGATGGTGCAGCATACATTAGATTGTTAGGATTTTGTAGGGAGTAGATTTTCAGGCCATTCATTCTGGATTGGGAAAGCATCTTATTTAGCAGAGGAAGGGCAGTCAATAGAGGTTATTAAAAGAGTAAGGTGTTGGTCATCTAGATCCTATTTAGATTGTATCAGGTAAGTTACTGTTAGTTTATTCATTTTGTTTTGTTTTCCAAGTTCAAATGTTGTTCTTGATCATTTTTGTGTTTTGGGCAGAGAGGAGAGCATGTATAAAGCTGGGTAGAAGCATGATAGGTCTTTCAAGGACCAGATGGAGGGTGTTTTTTCATGGCTTTAGAGGTAACACTTGTCTGATAAATTTGAAAAGATACAGGTGATGTTGGGGCCTCCAGTATTTTGATAATTCATCTATAGGATAATGATTTGGGTTGGGTCACTAAAAGGAAGTTGACTTGGATTGTTGATGGCTTAGTTAAATTAAGGTGACTATATCTTTGAATGTTGACAGTGTGAACTGAGACTGTTTGGAAAAAGGCAGTCAAGTCTGTAGGATTGGAAAGAGTTAGGTGATATGTGAATCACAGGGTGTCTAGGGATTTAGCAGTCTTAGGTTTGTTCATAGTTCAGCATAGAGATTTTGTCAATAAGGATCCATTCTGCTTTAGGGACGATGGAGCATACCTGAGTGATGCTGGGTTGGATTTGTTTAGGGTTTATTTGGCATAAACTATAAAACAGTTGCTTAACCATCTGTGATAAGGGGAAAAGGGGGAGCAGCCTGTAACGAAGAGGGTTTCAGGTTGACCCCCACTTACATTCCTCTTTCCCCTTTAATTTTGTGAGATGAGTAAATGTACACTGCCTCACATTTTGTTCAGTTCAAAAGTATGCAGAATGGTATAAAACTGATTGTGTTCAGTTGTGGGTGAGCAGTCTATGCTGCCTGCAATATTTAATGTTCTTTGGTATGTCAGCAGTACAGTTCATGTTTCAAAATATACTGGTTAAACATTTATATGTTTGGATTTTGATCTGTAAACTGGTCAAAATAGCATAATCTGTGTGTTTTTTTCTCTTGGGTGGGTTGGGACAAGTAGTATTTTAATTGATTAAGTGAATATAAGAGGTCAAAACATACATTAAGTAACTATTGTAAAAGTGACTTAATAAGTGGGCAAGGAGGAAAGTTACTGCTAGCCACCATCTGGACCTCTAAATCACCTTTGGCAATTGTATATAGAAAACTCCAAGAAGATAGATTCAGACGGCCTGACAGTATACTGGAGCTAGATCTTGATATAACCATCTGTTCAAAAAGCCTGTTCATGGAACCAGTATGCAGTTGATTTAGGAAGAACATATCATTTTAATGAATCATGTCATTTTGCTCTTTCATTCTGCCAGGAAACAATTTTGTACTTTTGATTTACAGTGTTACTCAAGTATGCACACTGCCCTAATGACAGTAATCTCTGAAGAATCACCCAGTAAAGTTGGTATCACACACACACACACACACACACACACACACACACACACACACACACACACACACACACACACACTGTCTCTAATCAAGCAATAGAAAAAGCCCTTCAGAGCACCATGCTGACAGTGAAGAAATGGTAATATGCAAAAATTAAAATTATGATTAAATATTGTTATTCCTGTGAGGAGTTTCAAGGGTTACTTGCTCTCTACAGAAATATATGCATTCTATCTGAAAAGCAATGTGCTCTTATCTAGAGTATAGATTGAATCTGCTGAAGAGAGGGATATGATATAAAGCCTCATACTGCTATTGTAAATGCATGGATTATTTCTCTGAATCATAGTGTATTGTCACTTCTGCATTTCATTAAGATTCTACATCCCTTTATCCTCAATAGTATGGCAGTTAAGATGCACATATTCACAAGGAAAGCATTTTATCTCGTGTAAAAAGCTTTCAATGTATTCAGAATTTCAGATAACTTAATATCATGCTTATATACTATTGAAATTATAAAGTATGTATAAAACAAAAATAATGTTGCTCATTTGCATAGTTCACAGAACACTGAAGACTGCATTGAATATGTACATTATATAAATCCAAAATATTTAAATTATTTTTGTGATGTAAAGTACCAGCATAAACATGGTTTCACAATATTTTCTAATAGCACTGAAAAGGTAAATGCCAATGCTGGAACTAAAGGGAAGCTTAACTATTATTGTAAATGTTTTCAGTTTGCAGTTTGAAGGATATGTCCATGATGCTTTGCTCTTCAAATAATAGATTCCCTGGGAAAAAGATAAGTGGAATAATTTCAGTTAGAAACAGTGGAGAAAATAACACATGTATTGTATGTTATGGAAGAAAAAAAATATGATTGTTAGCATGCTACATTAGATTTGAAAAACATAATTATGTAATAACACAAAGACACCGTAATACAGACATAATGTAATACCTTTTATTGGACTGACAAAGATTTTGCAGTTACTCAAGCTTTTGGAGTAGCATGAGGCGATCATGAGAATTATTAAGTTACTGATATTAGCCTGAAAGCTTGAGTAATTGCCAAACTTATGCTGGGCAAAAAAGGTATTAAATCACATCTGTGTTGTGGTGCCTTTGTGTTTTCTTTTAGTGGACAAATATGGTATTTCTTATTTTTTTTCTGCCACAAAGATGTGAGGTGAAATATTATAGGTAATGGTTCATCTTCATGAAGAGCACTGGCAGTATTGTTGAACCCCTGCACTGAGAAGACCCATGGGCACAAGCTCAAAACACTGCACAAACATGCATGCGCAGTGGGATGGAGACATGACCTTTCTGCAGAGCCTCCACCATTCAATTTAATGTCTTTCTACAACAATCGACATTATCTAATCACATTATGGAGGGAAGACAGCCTGTCTCCTGCCAATATATCCCTGATATAAACTAAATTCCAGTGCACAACACATGTATGAATTGCTATGAGTGACTGAGGGACAGAACATAACCGTAGGGCAGAAAAGCATATAGCATAATGTGTTAGATCCATGGACAACTGAGGTAAATGCAAAACTGTAAGGGACCTTTTCACTCATAACATAACATACCAGCAGTACATGTAACTTGGGAAATAACATATGACACACTTGGAGCATGGATTGGTTGATGTTGAAGTTTCATAGTGTTAGGATCCAAGTGCCAGAGGGAGCATGCATTGTAGCAAAAATCATTACAAAGCAGTAGTAGCAAAGCACATCAGCACAACAGAGTTAGCACAAAAAAAACAAGTTTATCATGTGACAAAGAACTGTATAGTAAAGCCTGGATAGTAACCAAACAAAGGGCACTACTCTGTAATGACATTCACTGTGGTATATGTATCCAACAATAAGGTTGTGTGTGGAATCAGTTTTGCAGTCTCCAGAGCTTGGATAACTACTTTTGAGCACCAAGTACGAATTCTGTTTTGGGGTTATTTATTTATGTATTTACTCAGTAACAGGGTAGGTGGACTGGCCAGAAAACCCTTTTCAACAATGACCAGAAAGGACAGAAACAAAAGCAAACAATTTGAATAATCAAGATACATATAATAAATAAGAAGAAACACAAATCAAAAGGTCTTTTTAACCTAGTGGTATTGAAAAGCCATGATTGTTACAGATCCTTCTGTTTGTTACTTACTGAGCCTTATGTACAGAGGAACATTGCAGAAACAGATTTAACAATAAAACCAAAGTTGTTTAGAATATGTACAATAAACACATAAAGTCTGTTTTGAATTTAAACATTTTGGGTTACACTAGAATGATTCCACTAATTCTTCCTAAAGTGGGAAAAGGTCTAATACCTTCCCTTTGTTCTTGTCTACCTTTTCATTAGTATGAATTACAGATGGACAACATAAGGCAGTTGGTAACATTGTAAGCTCATGCCAGCACCTTTCCCTCAAGCATCAGCTGTCGTTGATTTAAGTATATTAGGTATTTCATGTAATCCGAACACATCTCTGGTGCCTTAATTGATTCTTTGAAATGACCAGTTTAATTTATATCATTATTCTCCAAATGGAGTTTGTATCTTTGCACCTGCACCTTTAAAACTAGAGAATTCCCCCAGTTCTTTGCCATAATTATACAAGTCTTCATGCCATCCTGTAATCAAATGTGCATGAGTGCATTTTAAAACTATTTCAAATATTTATGTTGTTTTTGCAATGTCTGTATTGTAGAGTTTTTTCTTCCCAGGGATACAGTGAAAAGCAACTTCTGCAGTGCAGCCAGACAATCCTAAATGAAAAATGCAAACACATAAGTAAATAAACACATAATTGAATGAATATATGCATGCATATATAATAATATTAGAGCTACCAGTAGTAAACAAGGAACATATCTTTTCTCTAATCACATCACTTCAATTATACCACACTGGAAATTTCTAGAACCAACACCTTCCACTTCCATGTTAAGATGGTAAGCTATATGTAAATACAAACTCATCTTGAAAAATAGATTACAAATAGAACTGGTCTGATCTTCTCCTTTGTCTTCATATATCCTAAATGAAACTAGCTAAAGAGTTTCTTGCAAAACACTAAGTGGTCATTTTAACCTGCCCTTCATTAGGGAAATGACACTCTAATATAGATTTAAACACGTCATCATTACAGCCTTTGCCATCTCAGACCTCTGACTATAAACCTATCACACACATTGGCTCAGCAGTGAAGACATTTGAAGAACTAATTTACCCACAATTACTAGACTATATTAAAATATATAATCTTTCAACTCATGGACAACTCAAATTCAGATCTAGAATTTCAACCATGACAGTAAATTATTCTGTAATGAACTAGCTGCTCACTGCTCACTGCCAAATCATTGGCTGAGCTAAAACAACAATTGAGAGAATGTGCCACAAGCTAGTTCTTGGCATCAGTCACATCCCTCATCCCAACATACACACATTTGATAATGGTGTCTTAACATAGTTTCAAAACTGCCTTCACAAATGAACTTTTCCAGTCCTCTCAGGAAAAAGGAGATCAGATAGTAATACTGTTGTGAGGGATGTGTCACACACTTAAATGTTCCCTCTTTAACAGTGATATAGTATATATCCACCTCAAACTCAGTTGCGTCTTTATTCGATCTTATCATTATTATCTGGCAGGACATTGGCCTTCTTTGGAAATGGACAATAACATTCATCCTAGTTATAATCTACTGTAAAGTAAAGTACAGTTTTGTACCTACCATAAATGTAGATGTTCGAAGATCCACATTGCTGCAGTCATAACCTGTGGGTAGTCCGCTGTCCTCGGTCGGCCCGAATACCAAAGTATAAGGCTGGCGTCGGTCATGGGCGCTCAGATCTGACGTCAGTGCGTCATGGTATTAAAGCGCATGACTGACGTCATATCCTCAGTCTTTTCTTGCCCCAGATGTCAGAAGGCCCTAAAAAGAAAGGCCACAGCCCAAAATAGAAAAACCACCAAAACCCATGTACAAACAACATCTATAACCCAAACCATACAACCACTCCAAACTACAGAGGGGAAGGAGGGAGGGTAAATTGGACTGCAGCAATGTGGATCTTCGAACATCTACATTTATGGTAGGTACAAAACTGTACTATGTTCTTCATCTCACATTGCTGCAGTCATAACCTGTGGGTAGAATCCCAAAGCAAAGGTAAAGGGAGGTTGGCAAAATCACAAAGCATTGGGAGCTGCTAATATGCCCTGTAAGACTGCAGTGGCAAATCCAGCCCTAGATTTGGAATAAAGAGGGAGATGGTAATGTTTAGAAAAAGTGTGCACTGAACTCCAAGTAGCTGCTTCCAAAATATCTTTAGTAGCTACACCCCTTAAAAAAGCAGTAGAAGTGGCAGTAGCCCTAGTGGAATGAGGTCTGATTCCAGCCGGAATCTCCTTACCATGATGAGAATAACAAAAGGCAATACAATGGCCAATCCACTTAGAAATAGTTTGTTTTGAAACAAGTTTACCCTGAGAGCCCAAAGCAAAAGAGACAAATAACTGTTGAGACTGTCTTAATCTTTTAGTCCTGCTCAAATAATAACGCAACTGTCTGTGAATATCCAAAGTGTGCAAAATTTTTTCCCCTTTATTTTGGGGATCAGCATAAAAGGTAGGCAAATGAATAGATTGGTTCAAGGCCACATTAGAAACCACTTTAGGCATAAAAGTAGGGTAGTACGTAGAGATACCCTATCCTTATGAAAAATCAGGAAGGGTTCAACTGCCATTAGAGCCTGTAATTCAGATACCCTTCTAGCAGACGTAATGGCCAACAAAAAACAGTCTTCCAAGACAAAAACTTTAACTCAGACGTAGCTGCAGGTTCAAAAGGAGGTAAAGTAAGTTTTTCCAACACAAAATTGAGATCCCAGGAAGGAGTAGGAGCTCTACGCGGGGGTCTTATGTTCTTTGCCCCTCTAAGGAATTGCTTAAACAAAGGATGAGAGAATAATGGTGGGTCACAGTCATAGTGAGCAGAAATGGCTGCAGCATGAACTTTTACAGAGGTGAAGGACAAACCCTTGTCTAATAATTCTGTAAGATATTGAAAAGAAACACTCAAATCAGGCCGGGAAACATCAAAGCTCCTTGCTTTGCTCCAAATAAAAAATCTCCTCCATTTATCAGCATAAACTTTCCTTGTACTAGGCCTTCTGGCCTCCAAAATAACATTCAAAACTTGTTGAGGAAGCTACGACCTTCCAGGTTCTAGAACAGAATATGCCAGGCTGTTAGATGCAGGGACTGAATCCTGACATTGAGGAAGTGATTGCCCACCTGAGACAAAAGGTGTGGAATTGAAGGCAAAGGCCAAGGAGGCTCCCGTACTAAACTCCTCAGCAGAGGGTACCAGTGCTGTCGAGGCCAATCTGGTGCTATTAGAATCATGGAGGGCTGGTCTTGTCTGACCTACAAGAGCACCTTGGGAAGGAGAGGCAGAGGAGGAAAGGCATAGACGTGAAGATTGCTCCAACTGAATGATAGAGCATCCACTTTCCAAGCTGTTGGATGAAACATCTTCGTGCAAAACTTTGGCAACTGGAAATTTAGTGGAGAAGCGAACAGATCTATGTCTGGAGTCCCCCATATCACTGTCAACTGTCGAAATACATGAGGATCCAACTTCCACTCGTGGGGATCTACCATCTGTCTGCTCAAAACATCTGCTAAGGAGATCTGTGCTCCTGGCAGAAACCTTGCTTGAAGAGTGAGGTGCAAACTGAGAGCAGTCTCCCACAAAATCATAGCTTGCCTGCAAAGAGGGTACGAATGGGTTCCCCCTTGCTTGTTGATGTACCACATGACAGTTGTGTTGTCTGGGTATGTGTTGAGGATAGATAAATCCAAAATTGGCCTCCAAGTGTTTCCTTTCTTTGGTACAAGAAACAGGCGAGAATAAAATCCTAGGCCCACTTCTGACAGAGGGACCTGCTGTATAGCCCCCATTTGAAGAAGTAAAGAAATCTGTTTGTGAGCCTCTACCCTTTGCTGAGGAGGAACGTCTGGCATGCCCTTGAAAGGAGGCAATGTGTGGAAATAAAACTTGTAGCCTCGGTCTATAATGTCCAACACCCATTTGTCCTGGGTGACTAAAAGCCAATTTTGCTTGAAGAGTGCCAAATTTCCTCCCAAAGGAGCTGCCAGACAGGAGGGATCTGGCAGCTGAAGATGCAGGTCATTGGGCCTGTTTACGAAAGGACTGGCCCCTGCCCTCACCTGTAGATTGTGCAGGGAAACTCCACATTCTAGGCCTGAAAGAACCCTGAGCTCTGCCCCTACCATGCCTAGATCTGCCCCTAGACTGTAAATCAGAAGAAGGGTAAGCCCATCCCTTAGTAGGCCAATTCCTGCTAAACTTAGGGGGCTGCACCTGCAAAAAATCTTTAACAGTCTGCATAGACTTAGCCTTGTCTTCCATTTTCTTTAAGACAGACTCCACAGGAGAACCAAACAAAACTTCAGACTGTAAAGGAGCATCCAAAATTCTAGCTTTAACATGCTCTGACAAATTCTGATCCTTAAGCCAGGTGTGCCTGCGAATAACTGATCCAGTGGCAGCCACCCTGGAAGAAGCCTGTAAAGCATCGAAACCACACTGCAAAGAATGCTTACCCACCTGATCAGAGGCATGAACCAAATCCTGTAATTCCTTACACTCTATGCCCTCTGCCAAAGCATCTACCTTAGATTTTAACTGTGTAAGGAGAAAATTCTGGTACTTCAACATATGAAACTGGCAATTCAAAGCCCTCATTGCTAGAATGGAAGAGGTGTACACTTTCTTACCCCACGTATCCAAAGCTCTAGAATCTTTATCCATAGGAACTGGATTCTTTACAACAGAAGCCCTGACACACTTAGGTCCCTGGCTAATAGTTTCTGGGTCAGCCCTTGGGCTCTTATACAGATATTTATGAGCCTCAGGTACTCTGTAATACCTATCTGGTTTAACTGGCGCAGGAGGCAAAGAGTCTGGATTAAGGGAAGCCTCAGAGAAAACATCCTGAACAACATCCAAAACAGGAGGTATAGCTAAGGGCCGATGTTGTGGTAAAAACAAAAATTCCCTAAGTCTCTTTCGGGAATCCGAGAAATCCTGTCCTTCCCATTTAAAATGTTCCCTCATAGAATGCAGGGTTTCTGAAAAAGAAAAATACTCTGGAGGAGAAGCAGAAGGAGTGGAATCCTCTGCGTCTGAATCAGAATAAGGAGGAAAATCCTGAGTGTCTTCAGTCGAAGACTCTGAGTAATCTGAAGCCTGTTCCAAACATTCCACCTCTGGCTCCACCCTAGGCCTCTTATCTGGAGGGGGCATAGAACCCCTGATTAAGGAAATTAAATCTTCTGCCATTTTAAGCATGTGTTTTTTAGGCACAGAACCTGCAGAACTAGGACTGACACCTGAGGAAGGCAAACCAGGCCTGCCCTTAGAAGGTACCTTAGAGACAGAAGGAGAAGGCCTAACCACCTTAGGCAAAGAAGGGAGTACAGCAACCTGAGAGGCCCCCTCAGCCTGACCTGACTCCTGAGAGGCCACATCCTGCAAAATTAACATCTCCCCCTGAGACTCAGCTGAAACCTCGGCTGGATCTACAGATTCCACCGTAGTTTCTAAAGAACCGGCGTCCGGAACGGACGACTCATCCTGCTTGGACCTTAACGATTTTTCCTTGCGCTTCTTAGCGGTAGCGGGCGTCGGAGGATCTGACGGCATATTGTAATTACACCACTTACCGAAGACAAGCCTAGCGCAATCTAACCTACGTTTAATGGTGCGCTTATTAAACCTAGCACAAAAGCGACACCCGACTACGTCGTGCTCAGGCCCCAAACAAGAAATACAGAGAGAGTGGTAATCCCTATGCGGTATCTTTTTCCCACAAGAAATACAATTATTCACTTTTTCTGAGATCCGGAATTAACTGAGGCAAGAAAAAACAAAAATATTCCCCAACGGGGTACTTAGCCCAACTTGGTTTCGGTCTGAAACTCAGAATACGAAAATTTCAGAACGCCGAACGGCACTTGCAAACGCTGCTTCTGCTTCGGACCATGCAGCAAAAAAGACTGAGGATATGACGTCGGTCATGCGCTTTAATACCATGATGCACTGACGTCAGATCTGAGCGCCCATGACCGACGCCAGCATTATACTTTGGTATTCGGGCCGACCGAGGACAGCGGACTACCCACAGGTTATGACTGCAGCAATATGAGATGAAGAACATCAGCTGGGATCTAAGACACATAACGCACTTAACTAGTAGTCATACCTTTGCTTATGGTAATACCAATGCCCTTCCTTCCACTGTCACTCACAATTAAGAGTGGGAAAATCTTAAGCCAGCTAAAATGTCTGTACATCTTACCAGTGTCCTAATTACTGGTCTGGAATGTGTCATCTCCATAATTTCCCAGTTAATTAACAAACTGGAATAGGTCCTTGGCTCTGGGAAGTATATTATCATCATCATGCAAAAGTACATTGAAATATTAAAGACTAGCATTTTAATTTGTTGAATTAACATTTCCTTACAGACATTATTTGTAATTTGTACTCCAGTATATTGCAAAAGAACCTATTGCTTTATATTGAGGTTTAGCGCTAATGTGTAATGTTTAAGAAAAAAAAAAATATATATATATATATATATATATATATATATATATATATATACACACACACACACACACACACACACACACACACACACACACACACACACACACTTGCATGCATACATATGTATGTGTGTCTGCACGCGCACGCATGTGTGTATACGTGCATGTTCATATGAGTACTCACATACTCACAGATATTTTTCCTAAATATTGTGCGTCCGTTATATAAGTAAATCTGAGTCAATGTAATAGGAGCTATAAAGTATTATACTGAAACACAATTTGCAAATTGCAAATAATAGGTGTATGAAGATGTAATTAAAATGACAAGTAATACTTTTTCAGTCTTATTTTGCTTTTTGGCAATAATCTTCCCTGAGCCTATTTGTCTCTTCCTTTCTTAACACTCCAGATGATCATCATAGTTGTTGTTGTTTGTCTTTCGGCTTTTCCCAGTAAGGGGTCGCCACAGCGGAACTCCGGTCCGCTAATGATTGGCAGTAGATTTTTACGAAACGCCGAGGTGCCAAGTCAATGCCCAACCTTCAACGAAGGCACGCCCATTTACACACGCATGTCTTTTGAACACTACCCAACCACGGGGAGGACATGCAGACTCCATACAGAAGGCACTCCCAAGCCAAGCCGAGAATCGAACGGGAGATCCTCTTGCTGTGAGGTAACAACTCCACCGCCTACCATCATGGCATTCCAGATGACCATCATAGTATTTAGTATAAAATGTACTGTATGAAATGCATCTTCCTACATGACATGATGTGGCCTCTGTCCACACCACCCAGTACCTAAATATCACACCTCCGAGGTCATACAATTTTAGAGAAAAGTGCACTTTCTCAGAGCTGATGCCATCTCTACAAAAGCATATTTAGTGTCTATGTTGGGCGGGCAGAAGCCCCCATGATGGGTATGCAATGAGATGTCATCTTCTTGAAAATAAATAAATAAATACATTTGTAGACTAATGCCTAATTACAGTGGTTTGTGATGGTATAACAGAGGGAAGGATATTTCAAGTCAAGGAACTGGAACTTTGCCATAAACCTAATTTTTAATGCATTAGTGATTCAGCAGTTATAGGAAATATACTAATAGAGTAAGAATAATGTTCTTCAAAGTAAACTTTCAAATGGCCACAATTTACAAGTCAGGAAAATAATTTTCAAAGCCTGCAAATAAAATCACATCTATAATTAATTATGCAGTAAAACAGTACAATATGACTTACTCAGCAACAGTAAAAATCAGTGAAACAGAATCAAACCAGCAAATATATATCCCAAAGGCATTTTAATAAATAATTAATAAAAAGTGAAATGTCACTAAAGGTGTTTTAATAAAAAGAAACAACAGAACTTTACTTCAGTTGAAGTTGGTTGAACATTGCTCAAAACTCAGTTCTGCTTATTAAAGTGCTCTAAGGTCCACGTGAAGAACATCTTTCACAGAACAATCTATGCAGGCACTTTCACTCATCACTTCCTGGATACAGTTGATTCTACCTTTTCTTTTTATCTGCATTTTTTTCTTCTTAATTACTGTTCTGTGTTGCATTTTTTTGTCAAATATGTGTGTATGTGCGTGCGTCGCGCGCACATGCACTGTATTTTACTCCAACTGTATTTAGGCTAAGTACCCACGTTTTATATTTTTAATCATTTGTACTGTATAGTTTGCTTTAGAAATGCAAACAATGAGCACCAAGATAGCTAAAGGAAGAATACAGACAAGACTATCTTGCTACCCAATCACTATGCTAGAGCTCTTCACCTACATACCATTACTAAATGCCAGCATGGTTAATACAATCCATATTCTGCATCTCACTAGCAGAAAGATCAGCATTGCTCTGAGCATCAACAAAATCCCTCAATGTGACAAAGCTTCTTATTATGGAAATTTACTAAGGTGGTAATGAGGGACAAGCCTTACAATTTAATTTCATTCTTCTTATTATAAATCAATTTATAGTGTCAGAGAAGCAGAAGAAGGAAGTGACTGTTATTCCATATTTAAATTTACAGTGCAGTGTGTCACTGGTAATTGGTAAGATGAATAATACAGCAAAAGGTAGCAATAAGAAACATAAGCGTCTCTCTTTTGTAATTCTGAAACCAGTAACTGTCAGATCAGGAAGTATAAAAAAGTGAAACTAAAGGTCAAAACAATGAATGTCAACAACTGCTGTTCTACATTAAAGTATTTTTGTAGTGGTGGCAACCTCCCCTACCTCCAAGTGAGCTGCACCTCTGCACCTCTCTTCCACACACAGACACACAGACACACACACATATGTATATATATATATATATATATATATATATATATATATATATATATACACATACATGCATACATATACTGTAGATAGAAATATAGATATGCAAAAACACTCTAAGATCCATGTACCTCAAAGAAAGGAAATACTCTAAGACAGTGATTCTAGACTTTATATATGCAAGTTCCTATTTTTGCGCATTCAGTCTCACTGTGCTGGGACCCACATTTAATAGTCTTGGAACTGTTACCTTAACAAAAGTCATATGGTAATCAGAGGGTCAAAAAACTCTAAATGCAGAAATAAAATTGAATATTGTGTTAATTTGCTAGCATACTCTTATGCGCTGAAGTTTTGGTTAAATTACTGCATAAACATCATAATATAGGGGATTATACAGAGGATAATGATCAGGGCTCCCATCATAATGCATTTGTAGTACACAGAGATCTGTGATTATGATCCAAAATTGGGAAAAATGATAGACTTGTTAATCAATTCCATAGAGAGAGAGAGAGAGAGATGCCTAGGGGTACTTAAAAAACTCCAGTAAGGATACTTCAAATGCTATTTAGTTTGGATCTCATGTTAAGGACTAACAGTGGACAGAAGATCACTTAGTTATTGCCAGCTGCACCTCTCAGCTGTTCCTGGTTGTGCATAACATCCACTATTTTGCATCATATCTTTGTCTTGTCCATCATAACATATTAATGTTCTGATAAATTATAGAGGATCATAGATACTAATGCCAGAAATTAGAGTTTCACACTTCTTATTGTTCATATACTACACATTAACATAAAACATGTTCATTTCACTTCTAAGAGAATTAGAATGATATTAAAAAACTGTTCTTGATTTTAATCCTTTGTTCCACCATTGTTTTTGGATTCATTCTGAATTCTTAAATTGAGATGTATGCTGCTTTGTGTTTGACAGAGCTCAATAGGTGATTTACCTGCTTTGAAAGCCAGTAAAACACATCATACTCTTACACAAAGTGTTTTTTTTTTATTTGGTCATATTTTTCCTTATAACTGGTGGTATATAAAGCAGATAATACTTCAAGTACTGTGACACCCGTGCACTGGCCCAGTAATCAAGGAGTCTCAATCCTCACCACTAACACCAGTGAGGGGCATCCATATTGTGAAGGATAACAAATACACACACACACACACAGTAAAGTACAATTTCCCTTAAGAGCACACAGAGATCACAGTCAGTCTGGGGCTGGTTTCTCCTTTTCTCTCCAGATCCCTAATAAGACTCCCCACTGGCACAGCTATAGGGTCCAGATCTCAACCTAGTGGTCAAGCTAAAATGTCCAGCACCTTCTCTGTCCAACCAGTGCTTTGTGTCTCTGCCCAAATAGTTGACACACACACACACACACACTTTGAGATATGAGTTATATACAAACACAAAGACACTCCTGAGGAAGGCTGGCACAGGTTCTCCAGATATGCCCCTTCTGCCCAGACTATACAGTAGTACCTCTTGCCACCAACCACTAATATCAGCTACTAAGAAATATCCCTTATCAAAGGATGTTCAATTATTACTGTGCAATATTATTATCCAATTAGTAAGTGTGGCCAGAACTTGTTAAGGCTTACTGGAGTGGCTTGGCCAGTATCGCTATATATATGTAATGTACTCTAGAGCTTAAATTATCTCTACAAAAAGCAGCCACAGTTGAAAGGTTTATAATATTTAATAATAAATAATAAAAACACAAGACAATACTTCTTACTACACAGTGCTAGTCAAGAGTTCAGACACAGGAAAATGCTCAACATAATACTGTAGAATAGTTCTGACATTAATACAGAAAACAACTAGGCTAATCTTCCTATTTCCTAGTTATTTCTAAGAGAAACACTAAAGTCTAAGATCCTACTTACATACAGAGCACAGGCAGCGTGTTGGTGAGTTGGATATTCTCAAGACAAATGCAAAATGCTCTGATTCTCTCTATCTCTCTATCCTTAAATTGATAACACAGTACCACTGACTCATTTCAGATTACAACATTATTCTCTGTTTCCCAGGCTAACAGAAACTCAGAGTTTTGATCTTGCAGCTGTTCAGGAAGCCAGAGCAATAAAAGACATTATACATGTAAATTCTAGCCATTAACTCTGGTCTTAAAACAATAGGAAGAATTCCTTCATTCAGACATCTCGGCTCTGTGTTTTGAGAGCAAAGAATTATACAATGCATGACTTATCAGTTTTCCTCCAGCAGAGTACAATGTGGTTACATTTTTGAAGTTCAACATTTCCCATACTTTTCTTATATTTAAGAGAACAAGCATGTGGCTTACATTAATATTTACAAATGACAGAATTATCTACAAAATCCTATGTAGCTAGGCTGGCAGCCTTCACATGTACTACAAAACTTGATCACTTTTTAGGTTATAACTCTATTATGTGGTCTCAACATGAGTGCAAGATTCACTTCTACGGCTTCATTGTCAAGGTGAATTTTTAGGACTATATGTCTCAAACACATAATAAGCTGCGTTATGATCTGAGACCTGATTATATTACTTTATGTCATAATTTGAAACATTCAAGAAATGAAGCTTTACACTTTCCTTGAAAAATATCCCAGCAAAAACAAGTTTTCATTTTCTTCAATGAAGTATGATTTGATAAACATGGCAACCTTTTGTTACTGAGAGTAAGATGGGCAACAAAGATTCTGAAATACTCAGTCTTTTTTTAGATGAGAAGATGGACATGCGACCTCTGCATTAACTCACTCAAACCTATAGTGCCTTACTTGAATATTTCCACTTAAGACCTATAGCTCCTTATGGTGTCCTGACCTTTGGGTCTGGCTTCTTTGACTAAGTGACTTACCAGCAAATGACAGGCAACATTAGAAAGTGCAAAAAGTAATTAATAAAATGTCACTAAGAATGTTAATCTTGGGTGTCCTGCAAGAGTGAGTTGAATTACTGCCACTTATAGTTCATATTTCCATATTTATGTTCATATTGTCATAAGTGAGTAACATATATGCAATTGAGAGGTATGCTGTGAAATGTCATGGTAGGAGACAAGTAAAATCTTAGTTAATGTCCATTAATATCACACTACACTGGAGATACTGCTAGCTGTCTGTTAGTAATTATGAAACTAAGCAACATGTCCATATCTAAATTATAATTAAAAAACAAAACAAAAAGAAAAAAAAAAACAAGTTACTTACAAAGTATCGCATGGTATGAGACAACACCTTAGATATTATTGAAGAAAACTGCCATTAAAATTTGCACCTTAAGTTTCACATCTTGAGAGATAGTCATTGCTGCTAATTATATAATTAAGTATATGTTTTCATATTTCTGTTAGTATCTCAATAAACATGCACTCAGAGAGGAATTTTTTGTTGTCATTTGAAAATCAAGCATATGACTGGTTAACAAAATTGTTCTAAGAATATGTATCTGGGTTATATACTTTCCAAGGTATGAGAATTTCTTTGTTAAAGTGTAGCATAAATATAATTCTGGACTTGCATGCATTATAATATATTAAAGTAATATATTACAGTATTTATGGAAAGGCTGTGAATGCACTGTGAATTATAACTGTAAAGAATACCTCTTACTGACAAAATTGCTATTTGTAATGCTTTAATAGTTTTTATTGTTCACAAAATATTTAAATTTGCTTATCTTCTGCTTTTTAATTTGAGTTTTCAGAAAATGCTCTGCAATGTAAAGTTACGCATAGGCTGCTAGAGGTGTTGACCTTCCACACCACATAGGTGCTAATCTTAAATATGTACCAACGTACTATGTTTTGTTTTGGCTACTAATGTTTTTTTCATACAGCATTTGCAGCAGATCATACCATCGTCTCTTAATGTGCACAATAGTTTACCAGCATCAGCCATGATATACTAGCTATAAAAGAAATGCAATGTCATAAAGCAGGAAAAATAAAATCAAAATATCTGAATCCTGACAGTTTGGAATGAACTGGAATGTCCTTGCAGACAGAAAGCAAGAAAGAAAAATATGCAATATTCCAGCTGGAGCATTTCTTTACTTTCATAATCGAGATCTCCTATATTACAGTTGTATTTCAGTGATGTAATGACAGTGATAGGAACAGAAATTGAGGTGGGAAGGCTGAGGGTGTGAGAGGGAGGCAATGAGAGAGAAAGGAAGGGAGTGCATGAGACAGGGACAGAGAGAGACAGAGAAAAGCATAATGTTTAGATAAAGAAAGAGAAAGGAAAAGAGCGAATATCTAAAAGAAACTGGAAACATTGACTTCATTTTGCACTTGCTCATGCCGTAGTTGAACTGGGAATTCCTTGTCTTTTAATTGGTCCACAACTACGATGCATAATCTGCTTCTTTATATATTTTTCCTTCCATTGCATCATTATGTTGCAATATTTTATCACCAATAAGTCAGCATTTGGCAGAGGCCAGAGCTTTTCTAACTCTCTTTTTTTTCCTTTACGTTCTGTGGTGGAGCAGCAGTATTTTATACAATAAAATAACAGATTTGTTTCAGAAGATAACATTAACCCATCTTGATCTAACTGCATAGCCTGTCATGGTTACTTACCTTTGCCTGCAATCACACTGACAGTGATAAATATGAGTTTGACAAAAGTGATAATCAATTTCCTTTGTTTTATATACCTTTCTATGTACCTCAAACCATTGTGCAGATTTATTTGCTTATGGTTCCAAACAAAATATTTTAGTTGCATAAAAATATTTTTTTATCTAAATATTGCTTTCAACTTTCAATAAAACTATCCTTTTTTTGGCATAAATCATTAGCTCTCCCCTTGTTATAATCCTCTCAGATATATTTCAGTTATTCATGAACCTTGTGTCCACATATGACCTAAGCTAACACAAATGAATTATCATAGTATCATGATGAGCAGCATTGTTAATCATATATGCATGCAGCCAAGGCACATAGAATGATGATGAGCCCACAGCACATGCTTGGGGCCGTACCATATGTATGCACATGATGTAAGCACGAGTGTGAACAACAGAGCACATAAATGGAAGCAAATGCACATGCATGCTCAATAGCATCAGATAAGTAAATCAAAAGAACATGAGCAAGGGAAAGCATAGCAACAAAAGCAACAAACAGACAATGAAAGATGATGGTGTACAGTTCATTGACTGAAATCACAGAGATATTGAACATTATTGGCAATGTTATTTGCATAAAAAATGAAATGTTCAGCATAAGAAACTGTTTTAAGAGAATATGCTCATTTGCAACATTTTGAACTATATGCAATCTACCAGTAAAAGAATACTGAACAAACACACATATAAGATCATAGAATCAAAGGAAGTTATTATGCTAATGGCCCTAGGGCCGTTACAAGCATAGCCAAGTTTTACCCTTGTTTCCATGATCAGCACCTATTGCCCTGTCCAAGAGAGACACAGGCAGCAAGGCAGCACCCCCAGGGTGAATTTACGGCAACCCATCCAATTGTCCAGATTGCATTTGAAGAGGGCCAGTGATGTGTTCTGTTTGACATGAAGTGGAAGTCTGTTCCAAAGGTATGGGAACCTTTGGATGACAAATCTGTCCCTCCAGTAGGTTTCATTAATGTCACATATCAGGTTAAGGTCTTTAGAGTGAGAAAATGTGTGCCATTTGACGTGCAGATATGCAGCATTTCCAGTAAAGCAGGGTTAGAGATTGCCTTATATGCAAGGCAGATATCATCTCTCAGTACTCTGTATGAAACATAATAAAGTGACAGTGATTTCAGCTGATCCACATAGGACAGATGCTGAAGACCTTGAATTTTCCTTGCGAGGAACCGTTGTAGTCTCTCCAATTGCTGCAGGTGCTTGTAAAGATACATACCAAAAGAGGTGTCGTACTCAATTACTGGCCTGATGAGGGAAGAGTACAGGGAGGTTATAACTTGTTTTTCCTGGAGGCAATGCCTTTACTTATGAGATTAACAAAATAGAATGCCCTTCTTACCACTGTGGAGACATGGTGAACAAAGGTAAGTTTGCTGTCAACCTGTGTGCTCAGGTCTCTCACCACTGAGTGCGTACTTAGTTTGTTGCTATTGATGTGGTAATTAGCAGGAACATCACTCCTACCGAAATGGATAATAATACATTTTTTTGCATTGAGTTTAAGGCCATGACTTTGGCACCAATCATTTGTTTGCGTAAGACCTTCTTGTAGGATGTTGACATATTTTGGAGATTAAAAAAAAAAAAAAAAAGTATATACAAAGGAATTAAGTATGCATTCAGTTAGCGACTCCAGTAGGAGTCGTGGAATATGTCCTAGCTGTATTTGTAAATAGGAATATGGTATGTTCTCACTCAGAAAATGCCGTTTTCTGTCTCATGCCTTGTGTTTTGATCATGATTCTGCATAGTTTCTCATTGCTGCAAGGTGAGAACCTCAGTTGGCTTATACTGTTACATCGATAGGTTTCACTGTTTTATTTTTGTACAGTTTATTTTAGTACAGTTTGCTTAAGGTATTTTTGCCATGATTTTTAAACTGTTTTTATCTGTTTTTAACCTT
The DNA here is from genome assembly GCF_019279795.1 of Protopterus annectens. Lineage (NCBI taxonomy): Eukaryota > Metazoa > Chordata > Ceratodontiformes > Protopteridae > Protopterus > Protopterus annectens. Next base: position 1,045,165,504 of record NC_056731.1, read on the forward strand.
TTTAGTACTGTCTCTTTAAATAAGGACATGCAGGGAAAGATTGTTTGTTAGCAATTATCTAATCAGTGTTTAATTTATCATTTTGAGCGCCAAAAGTTTTTTGTATAAAAGGTTGCTTTTATCAATGTTTCATTACACCTGAAGAAGCGTAGTACAGCTACGTGAAAGCGCTTGTGTGTTTTTGTTCCAAATAAAGAAGCTTCCATTACCAGTGACTATCTCCGTGTGGTGACTCCAGTGGATTTTGTGTCTTTCATATTTTGGAGATTCTGTGACTGCTCCAAGTTTGCAGTCGTCAGCAAACTTTGTCAGCCACAGACATTTAGTTTTTGCTTGTACTTCAGGGAAATAGATTCTGACAGTAGTAGAGGTCCCAGGACTGATTCCTGTGGAACATCACAGGTTATGGTCTGCTGTTGGGCATGGATTCCTCTATTTTGACTGTATGGGTTCTATCAGTGAGCCATTTAACAAACCACCTAATGATATAAGGGTTGATACCTAACTGGGTGTGTTTGTCAATGATGCCTGAGTAGGAGATAGTGTCAAAAGCCTTGGCTAAATCTAGGTTGGCTGTATGCATAGATTTCCCCTCATCTAGGGCCTTGGTGACTGTCTCGAAGAAGTCCACCAGGTTTAACAGGCATGATCTACCTTTGACAAATCCAAACTGAGTAGAGTCAAGTGTTTGGAGATTACCTATATCTCTTTGTTGATAAGGTCCATAATGATTTGCTCCATGGCCTTGCACATAAGGCTAGTCAGGCTAATAGGTCTATAGATCCTGGGGTCAGTGATAGTACCACCTTTGTGCAAGGGGATAATGGTGGCCATTTTCCATTCAGCAAGGATGAAGCCAGTGCTTAGACTATGATTGAAAGAGTACCCAATGGTGTTGCTAATTCTTGTTGGAGCCCATGTACAACATAACCTGGGATGCTGCCAGATCCCATAGATGCTGTGTTTTTGGCCTTAGAGAGGGCGTTTATGACTTGCTCTTTAGACATACAAAGTATAGGACCGGAGGAAGGGATGTCATGGGGTATGTGCAGCAAGGACAAGGGAATGAAGTTTTCACAAATCCTGTGAGTAACAGGTTAGCTATGCCCAGAGGCTCAGTATATGTGGTATCATTAATGACCTGTTCAGCACAAATCTGGGCCTTTCCTTTTAGTTTACAGATGTAACTAAAGAATGCCTTATGGTAGTCCTTAGTTAAAAAGCTAATTTGGATTCATAGCTTGCTTTGGAGGACTTCACAATTAGTCTTATTTGCTTGTTTAAGCAGAGGAGGGAGTGTTTCCAGTTTAGGTCCCACTCCCTCTTAGACAGCAATATAATGTGGGGACAAGGGCACAAAGACTAGGGCAAAAACTTGAACAGCTTGTAAACAGTGCTTCAATGCATGTGAAAGTGAACAGAATAACAGTTGTGGCAGTAGCATTCATGTTCAGAAGGGTATTAAGTCAAATATATTTAGCTAATCACCACACATAAAATCATTCATTACCAAGCCACCTGTCGGGCCTTAAATTCTATACTACAAAAACACACCCCCTAAAAAGCCCCTGCTGTCAACTCACTGTTCATAAACAAACTAAATCAGCAGGGTATTCTCTGTATTCTCACGCCATAGCTAAAATTTGGAACACTATGCCCACATCTATAATGACAGACACACCCCTTAAATCCATCACACAATCTCTTAAAAAATATCTAAAAATACATGACTCTGTTCATGTCCTATACCAGGTTAATCAATTAGCTCCATAATTTGTTACTGTAACAGCATCACCCTCCATCTTGCTATTATATTTTACACAATTGATAACTTCTGGCCTCTTTTACCTATACCTTATATGACAATGCTGGAATTTTGTAAATAATTATATGTCATTTGTGAATATTAACATGATTTATATAGAAGTGTGATGAATGGAGATGCGTCCAGCACAGCTATCTGAAATTTTGTAAATAATTATATGTCATTTGTAAATGTCAACATAATTCATGTAGGATACTTGTGTTACAAATGTATTGGAACTGTGTGTCAACTGCTGGTACAGAAGTGTGTGTTAAAAAAGGGTTTTGCAAAGTGCTTGAAGTGTAGCCATGGTGTACCCTGCGGGAATAGAACAAAAATGTATCAACACTATTGTAACTGTTTAGATGTATATATTTTAACAGTGGAAAGTGGAATACAGAAGGTTAACTTCAGAAAAATAGCTGAACTTAAATTACTTTATAGCCAGGCCATAAAAAGTTGTTATCTTTCAGTTTCACTGCAGTAACAGACTCAATGTCTGTGATGAGAAGTTTTCTGAATTGTCTTAGAAGTGTTTTATCGTTTTGTGACTTCCAGGATCTGCAAAGACCTGAGAAAAAGCCCTTGCCTATGCATGTTCATAGGTGGATGCTAAATACTGCTAGCTTTCTGCAGTGGGGCTTTTACCTGGGATAGAGTCAGATGCCAAGAAACTATGTAATTCTGCAAGCTATCCCAGCAGTAATATTTGAGATATGAATTTAAGAACTCTCTGAGAGAGAATCAGCATTCTGTATTCTGTCTTTCACCTGACAACATCAAGATCCACTCACCACATCTGCCTTGTTGTTCTAATTAAGTGTACTAGAGTATAGTAATTCTCTTAGATATAGTCAAGAATAGCAAAGCTTAGTTTAGATATTTTTCTCTATTTATTTGAAACTGTCCTGCAGTGTTTTTGTAAAGATTTCCTGTGATTTTGAACTCTGCTATCAGTGTAAATATATACTATTTTCTTGTTCTTTTAATATTTATTATTAAATATATTTAAACCTTTCATTGTGGCTGATCTTTGTGGAGATATTTACGTTCTGAGAGTACTTTCATATTTATTTGGTGACACTGTGTAGGCCACTCCTAATAGCCTTGCTTTTGGTCAAACTACCATTTGTATTGATAGCAACATTACACAGTAAAATTGGACACCCTTTGTTAAGGGCCTTAAAATAGTCAATAAAGAGCTTGCTGGTGGCAGTTTTAACTGCTGTATAGTCTGGGCAAAAGGGGCATAGCTAGCAAACTTGCCCCAGCTTTTTCCAGGTGTGTGTGTGTGTCTGTGTGTGTGTGTGTGTGTGTGTGTGTGTGTGTGTGTGTGTGTGTGAGTGTATATAAATCAGACCTCAAAGAATGTGTGTGTCAGCTACTTGGGTAGGGACACGAAGCACTGGTTGGACAGAAATGGTGCTGGAGGTTTTGGCTTGGCCACTTAGCTGAGACCTCAACTCTATAGCTGTGCCAGTGGGAAGTCTTAGTGGCGATCTGGAGAAAGAGGGAGAAACCAGCTCCAGACTGACTATGGTCCCTGTGTACTCTTAAGGGAAATTGCACTTGATACAGAGAGCTGCATCTGGAAATACTGTGTGTGTATCTGTCATCCCCAATAGTACATCCCCCACTGGTGCTTTTGGTGTAGATTGAGGCTCCTTGATTACTGGTCCAGTGGTGGGATGTCACACCTTACACTACTATTATCACTATCCAGTCCCCTAACTTTTTTTCTCCCTTTTCCTTCTTCCCTATCTGTACCTCATACTTTAGTAATAAACACATTTGTTTCTGTCTCCTACCTTCCCTGTCCTGTAATTCCCCTCATCTCTCAACCCTGTACTATATGATATTTGTACTAAGTACATTATAATAAACAGCAATTATTAAACTATCAAGCAGAATCATACTGAACTGAATCATATAATATTAAAGACCACTTGTCTCATGTATATAGTCTCCTTAGTAATATCTAATGTCTACAATTAATGTGCAAGTATATTTCATCTAATACATGTAAAAGTGATGTGCTATCCATTATTTTATATTCCTTCTTGTATGAGAAAATGTTAATTGTTGCTCTGTAATAAGCTAATGTAAGCTAAATTCATATGCTAATTGTCTCTAGAGCTTTCTTCCCCAGACCTCCGCTGAAAATGGGCATCCACCCAGTTGGACTTGCCTGGTAAAGAAATTTAAATAAAATAAATGAATAAATAAAATTAGTGACTGTAATTCTCAAACTTATGCTAACCAGAAATGCCAAGAGGAACAGCATAATACCTTTTTATGATGCATAAATTGGACAGATTGTGAGATTCACAACATTTGAGAATTATGTACACTGGAGTTGTCAGTGAGCCTGCATTGTGATTCAACAACAAGGACATACCTAACAATGGAGTGTGAGTTTTGCACCCATGATATACCATAAAGGTCGGTTAGAAATGGAAGATGGTCTTTCTTGCAGTAGGTCAGTGCAGCAATGCTATTCACATACCACTACATCCATGTTGTAGTGCAAATTTGAAATTCTGCACACGTCATAGTGAAAGTGTTCATAAGAACACAATCAGTAACTTTTTTGGCATTTGCAGGCTGATTGCAACAAAAAAAGACCTAGGAAACAGACTTTAAGGGAAGTGAACCCAGAACTACCACACAGTAAATTTAACATAAATATGCATTAACATGGGTTATAAGTAAAGCAATCATGATGCAAGTCACCCAGAACACAGGATGAAGCCTTGCAGGTTTACATGGATCACTTACATAGCCATTGTTGATGCATATCACCCACATTTCCATCACAATAGTGGCATGAGAGTTCTAATCAATAAATTATGTTAAGACAAGACAGGATAGCATACATTTTGAGGAATGTAACATATGACACTAGAAAAAGAGACTAAATTATGGATGACATTGGACCACTGCCAGTGTCACTGACATTTTTCATACCACGGAAATTGCAAGACATGCCAAAGAAGCACCAGGACCAGCGGAGGTTGCAAGGAACCATTATTAGGGTACAGAACAGTTATCATCATGTTGATAAAAGGCACATATGTTTGAACCCATGACTCTGTTAAATTACATATTCTTAATTACAGAATATTAGCAAGGCATGACAAAACAGTTGAGAGAGGGCTGCTAAATACATTTCAGAGAAATAGAAAACTTGATATCTGTAAACAAAAACAAAATGTAACTAGCTGTTTCTGAACTCATGCCTTTGTGCAAGGATAAATTTACAAGGCTAGGATATTACCAAGGAATGCTAACAGAGTATTCAAGAGAGAGAGGTGTCTACACAGTACACTTTTAGGCAAACAAAATACACTTACCTGTTGTCAAAATCACAACCTTTGACACTGATAATGGAAATTCATGTGGACAATATAATATACCACAACTGAAGGCGATCAGTGGATGTGAAAATACAAACTACACTTAATTTTAGAATTAACACAGTAGAATGTGAAATGCAGAGGGAAAATATGCATAAGACAACTGGGAAGTGAAAACCAACAACCAATGCATGAATCAGTGGAGGATGCCAAATTGATATGGAATCTATCAGATATATCTAGCATGCCAATGCAATTTTATGCTTAGATAGCACTGTTACCATATGACAATGGTCAGTATTCCACTGATGAGATCAGTATAGGTTTGAGCCCTGCCTGCCTAACTCACATTCCAGTGAGGAGTGCACTACCTAATGATGCCACAGAACAAGTTATACAAATCTTGCCAGCAATCACATATATGGTGGAAGCCATCAGCAGTTACTGTATGAATGAATATGAGCATGGTTAAAAGTGAGCATGGCACATAGGGAAGCAAACAACCTCCTGGGTAAGCGTCATATAGATTCAAGTAGAATTTATAACAGCACATGTTTGCAGAAGTCATTATTTTCGATCAAACTTCACATTTGAAGGGAGTGTGGAAACATTTTGAAAGTCTAAAAACTGAGTATTGCGCAACAGACAGCATTAATATGAGGATCCCAACTGTTAGAGTACCTTACAGACAATCTGAACATCATATCAGGGTTGCAGTGAACTGCAGGAGCTGTGACAACTGATTTAACTAATGTCTACACAGGCCTATATCCCCTTACTCTGTGCATTGGTTCTTACCTCCATTGTGCAATGGACAGCAAAACTCTACAGCAGAAGGTACATTTTAAGTGCTTTTTGTCATAAAATGAGGAATGAGACTATTTCCTACCATTGAAGAACAATGCTTATTTTTGCTAATATTTATGCAATGGAAGTTCTAGCAAACATAAATCATGAAAATGGATATACTTTTAAGAAAGCATAGCACATACAGAATTAACATCGCCCACCCAACAGAACACAATAAAAATTTCACATCAGACTTGTTAAGTAAGCAGTCCCTGCATATCACCAATTTATTTTTGTTACGCAATCATAGGCAGCACACACTGCTGGATTTGAATACCTTCTTACATACTTAAATATTCACTAGACCTGTGTAATAGCTGCTGATGCCACAGTAGAAGTCATACCACAGTTGTCAGAAAATACATAGCTGAAGGGATAACTTGAGCTGTATGTTTGAATGGAAATGGTCTCTCTTAAAAGAAATACAACACATGAGATATAAAAGCCTGAACCTGGATAAATGTTACTTCTATGTAGAATTGCACACATCACATCTATTGAGGAAGCAAGTCCTTCCTATTACCAGTTGCTTTTGTATGCACTCATACTAGGACTAGGTAATCACTGCTGGATTCAAACACTTACCTAATTCAACATTCACTAAACCCGTGCATCAGATGCTAAAACAATGTAAAATCATATCCCAGTTTGAAGTGAAAACTTGAGAAGTGTGTTTGAATGCAAACCACCTGCAGTGGATGGAGTGATTTAGGGTTTCCTATGTCTGATGCAGAGTGGCCAGTCAGTGCATGAATACACGAGGTCTGTTTTTCTTGTGCATACCTAATCATTTTTAGTGGGTGTTAAGTCTGCTTACATTCAGTAGTAGCATAGTTGTGTAGCATAACTTGGTCTCACACCTGTCGAGATGATGCTGAGAATGTCTTGCTCTCTGGAAGGGTGTCTATCTTGACTTGCTTATGTCTGATGCACAGAGTGGCCAGGCAATGTACATGGAGCAAAATCTGTTTTTGTGTATGTGTGTTTAGTTAATCATTTTATTTTATCTTTACTATGCTTAATTTCTGCAGCTGAACTTGTATAGCATATCTTTCTCACTCAACTGCATATATGATGCTCAGAGTGTTTTGCTCTCCGGAAGGGTTTCTGACCAGGCTTGCTTATGTCTGATGCACAGAGAGGTCATGCAATGCATATATAAAGACTGTTTTTTGTTAGAATGTATCATTTTAGTGCCTATATTTGCTGGATATATATTTTATGTTGTGATATTCCTGTATAGACACCATCATTTTACCATCTACTTTCCCTTTTTAGGTATTGTAATATTTGTTCAAGAATGCTTGATCATGCTATTGTGGTACTCCTGATGACAGCATTGTTGGGCTGCCTATACTTGATGCTTACAGTAGCCAGCCAGTGCATGGGTAAGCATAGACTGTTTTTTTTTCTATGCATCAGTGTTACAGACACAAGTTTACATTAGCTGTAGCAGCCACTAGCAAGTTTCAAGGTGTCCTGGTGGCTAAATGCTATATATACATATAGTTGAATTAAAGGCTAAAGGGAGTGAAATGTGTTTGCACATATTTTATACATTTCTGAATCACTCTATTACAATTATTTTTTTTAGTTTACTAGTATATAGCCCAGCTCATCATACAGATATTATTATATAGATCTGCTAAAGTATATTTTCAAACCAAACACTTCTTGTTACAGGGCTTCATGAATCACACATGCCTTGCTCATCACTATTTGTCATGCAAATGAGCTTAGGGAGACATCCCAGTGTTTATAATATATTTTTGCAAGTTTTTTTTTTTTAATTAATTAAAACTGGTCATTAAACAGTAGCAGGCAAATGATAAACCATGTTTGTAAATAGTGGGCAAGGCATTTATTGTTTGTACTGTGTAACTAGACAGTGAGGAGGATTCAATAAAGCCTACATTGATTAATTTTCCATGTAGGCATAGTGGCATGGAGCTTACAAAGAAGTAAGCATTTGTGCAATCTAGTAAACAGAGCTGAGGGTCGTACATGATCATGCCAATACAGAAGTGTCCATGGCATGCAAATCACCTCATAAGCAGGTGAATTGCAGGCAAATGAAGGTGCTGGAGTAATCCAGCAATCATATAAACAGTCCTACAGACCCCGTGTTGATGTCCAAAATGTACACAGAAAATTTCCTTGTACAAGAAATTAAAACGTGAACAGGGGCTGTAAAAGCCCAGTTAGAAGGCCAGAAATAACATAGCAGACACAGATATGTGCAAAACTATGCCCTGTGTGTCCAAACAGTAATAGAAAATAATGTAATATAAATATTTTACTTATATTACATTTGCACAGTGTGCAGCAGTGCACAAACATGCCATTATGGAAAAAATATTGAAAAGTGTAAAAACAGAAAGTAATAAATATGTGAGAATAATGGATTATAGGGTCTTGCATGGAATATGTACAATAGTAGAATTCTGTGGTTGCTAAGGAGGCAGGCCCTGGAATAGTGTAGTATCCAGGCTGTGTGCACGGATCTGTATGCAAATGAGCTGGGGTTACTGAATAGTAAAAATGGGTTACTGTGTCCGCAGATAAAATCCATGTTGTCCCAGAACCTTGTTGGTGTCCACAGGAGAGCTAGCTGACATGAAAAGGGGGTGGGTCACTATCTGTTTAAGCACATTGGAGCTCAGCTGCACCTATTTGTGCAGTGTGCCTCTCAGCTAAGTGTGGGGGGGGGGTCCAGTGCAGCTAAGCTTTGTTTAGCTTTAGGGCATGTGTTTTAGCTGGTTTGAGCTGTGATGAGCATGCCTGTTCATGGGGATGTGTCTATTGACTGCTGAGCATTGTTTACATCTGCAGGGCGGGATTGCGAGACATTTTGCAGTGCTTAGCAGGGAAGGCTATTAAAAATAAGATAGAAAATTGCCTGGAAAAGCCAATCATGTATAAATTACTGATAACCCCCAACCCACTTAAACTGGGCCATTAAAACCCCTCAATGATGTACTTGGCAGGTGGAATGCATCACAGTCAGCCAATCACTCAGGCTGCATCTGCAGCAGAGCACTGTAAAGTATGCATATACCCTACAATCTTATGTTCTCTTAGAGTTGGGAATTTTAACTGAGAGAATGCTAGGGGCTACTGCAACTCTGCTACATCAGCATGTGCTAGATGCTGAGTTTAGTGCTGATGCTGCTGCTGACAGTAGGCCTAGACTGAGAAAGAGAAGACTGATCAGGCCCAGGGTAACCTTCCAGGAGCTACATGAGCTAGAGATTGTAGAGCACTACAGGGTGGATAGCGACATACTACATGAGCTCACCGAGCTCTGTCATCCTCAACTCAGACCCAGACCCAACAGAGTGGAACCCATCTCAGTGGAAACAAAGGTATGTGTAGCCCTTAGGATAATAGCTACAGGTACTTTCCATAGACCAACTGGGGGCAATATGAGGGTCTCACAGACATCAGCATCCAGGGTACTCCACCAGTTCCTGGATGTCATGCTACCACATGCCAGTGAGCACATTTATTTACCCTGCACACTTGAAGAGAAGGCCAGCATTATGCATCTCTTCTGCCATGTAGCACACTACCCTGAGGTACTGGGTGCCATAAACTGCACTTACGTACACATCAAAGCACCAGCTGGTGAGGAGGGTAGAGTCTATGTCAACCACAAGGGTATCACTCCATCAACTGCCAGGTCATGTGCAATGCCCTGGGCATTATCATGAATGTGTGTGCTGGCAGCCCTGGTAGTTATCACGACTCCCATATCTGGCATGCACCACAGCTGTACCAGATGACCAGATGTTTGCTTGGGAGGACATCCCATATGGCCATCTACTGTGGTATGCTGGCTATGCACTGCAACCATGGATGATGACACCCATCAGAAATGCACACATACACCTACAGAAGAATGCCATAATGAGGCACACGCACAAACTATGAACATCATATACATGTGTTTGTGCTGCTGAAATCATGGTTTCAGTGCTTCTGTATATGTGGTGGAGCCCTGCAGTACTCTCCAGCCACACATGTGCACAGATGTTCACAGTATGTGCCATGCTACACAATATGATCCTGCAGAAACAGCTGCTGCAAGTTCATCACAGGGAGGGGACATACAGCCCCCCACCAGTACCTATGTCCCCACAGCCACACCCACAGGGGGAATCAGAGGAGAAATTCCCTGAAGCTGTCCCTGTAGGCAGACATAGACATGCCCAGTATGCTCTGGCCTTAAAAAAGAGGCAATGCATAGCACATGCACTGACAACCTAGGATCCTGGGGACTGAAACCTTACTCCAACTCGTACACATAGTAAAAAGGATACCAGCCACACCACACAACCTGCACCTTACCATGTATTGGCTGTGTACTGCTTGCATCAGAGTCAGGCCTGAAATACAGGAATCAAAAACATTGAGTTCACAAGGTAAGTCACTCTCCTTTATAACAAATGTATGGGTTACTAGACTATGGTAGCATATGAGTGGACCTGCTGCATGTATGCAAGAGAATAGAGTGGGCTGCTGGGCTACTTGCAGAGAAGTGACAGCTACATGGGACAATAGGTACTCTGTCCAATACAGAGTGCCCCTAATATGCATTAGGCCACATGTCTGAAAAACACACTGCAGTATGCAAGGGAAATGCCAAACAGTGGGGTCATAGGTCAGACACGACTGTCAATGCCAGAGTCCCCTACACCCAACACATCAGTGTTCCCATACAACTGCAGTAACAGTATATTTGCAAGGCTATATCAGCAGACCACACAATCCCAGGGCTGTCAGAAAGAACCTGGCTACATGTTCTATTTTCCACAAAATGCAGGGGTCACAGTGTATGTTTGTCTGCTGTTGAAAGTGTGAGGACTTAAACCTCACTTTCCAGTGGCTGGTGTGGCTCACTGGGCTAAGTACATTAGCATGGCTGATGGTGTTGATGTTTCAAAACTGGCTGCACCTACAACTTTTGCATGTGAAGTACTCGTATGGTAGGAGTCCCACAGACTGTCAATATGCCACAATCTGTTACTGCAAGAAAGCTGGACAAAGCCAGAGACAATGAGGGAAAGAGGGCCAAATGTACAAACATTATACAAGCTCTTGGTGAAGTAGCAAGTGGCTAGTATAACAGCAGGTTGCAATAGGTCAGATTAGCAGCAGAATGTAAAGGCCATCACGTAACTGTGTCAGCATTTACAACAATTGAATGAGCTCCATTTAGTAGTATATTACCGGAAAAACACAACTGTATGAGGAACAGAGCAGGCATATGGGGTGTAATGCTGGACATCCTGCATAAACATGTAGAGTGAGATGTATGTAGACTATCACCCTGTGTGTGGTGTTACATCATGTACCCCAGTCACATCATACCTACAACCGCTTAGAGCAGGCAATCTGGAAAAAAAACACGAGCAGTAGTGGGACAAAGGCCCAAATATAACGAGAAGGATTAACTACTGGCAAGACAAATGTAGATAGTTCAGAGAATAACAGGTTGTGCATTAGCATGGGCTCCCTGAAGTGTATGGTGTCAGTAACTCAGATGTCTATCAAGATTTCCTAATGTCAATCTATAATGCTTTGCCAATAATCTACCAGAAAATTAGAATGCTATGTACAATGTACCAAACATATGATGCAAGACTCTGTACATTCTATTACAATTTGTATAGTTGATAAGTATGAGATATATTATGTTTAGCACACAGCCTGGAAATGCCTTGGACAAAATATCATGGTGGTGCTGAAGTGATGAAGTGGGTGCAGCAACCAATTGATTGCAGCACACAAACTCCCAGACTGAAGTACAGGTAGGTCTGGCCTTGTGTCAGCTTGTAAGTACAGATAGTCACACTGGGCATGCTCCTACACTTAGCTAACTTGAGCCCATGTCTGATGCCTCATCTGCCTAAGGAACTGATATGTGAAAAGATGTCTGTGCATACAGACAGCTATGTATACGTATCTGTCTCTCCCTATCTCCCACAGACATAATTACCTTATCTATCAGTGTGTGGCACACACTCACACACACACACACACATATATATATATATATATATATATATATATATATATATATATATATATATAGAGGGAACATCTCTCTCTCTCTCTCTCTCTATATATATATATATATATATATATATATATATATATATATATATATATAGGTCCCCTTCAAAACATCTAAAACCCATAACATCTAATTTCATAACATCGAGACCAGAACATCTAAAACCCATAACATCTAAAACTCATAACATTGAATTTCATAATATCTAAAATGTATAATATATAATAGTGTATCAGCACATATGTAACTGTTATAGTTTAATGTGTTAATCTTGTGGTATCACTATGAGATGTTGTAGTTTTATTTCTATAGTTATTATTTATATAGTGTAGGAATTAATACTCTTTATATAGCGTTTATTTTGCCATTTATATGTGTTTTTTATGTCATACAGGCAAGTGACATAAACATTATGTGTACATTCTTTATGGTGATCGTGATAAAGTGGGGATAGGAAATTAACTTTTTCCCACTGTAGTGCGATGTCGGAGTTGGTATATTTAATTTACAGGGGGGGGGGTTGCAGGGTGGGGTTGCCCCCCTCCAGAAACAAAGTAAAAAGTATGTTTGGTAGTTTGGTGTTGTTATATGTGGAGGGGATGTTATTTTTATGTGATTTGTAGTGTTCGATGCTCTGATGCACATTTTTGATATTATGAAATTCGATGTTATGGGTTTTAGATCTTCTGGTCTCGATGTTATGAAATTAGATGTTATGGGTTTTAGATGTTTTGAAGTAAACCCATAGATATATATATATATATATATATATCATATTATATATATATATATATATATATATATATATATATATCGTATTTTATATATATATATATATATATATATATATATATATATATATATATATATACACACAGAGAGACAAACACACATAAATGTGTAGAGTGACTTAGACCCTCCACATATATGTATATAACACAGCCACAGCTACAGTTACATCCCTGAAAAAAAAAACGTATATATATATATATATAGTTTCACGTCATAAGCTCGAATTGCTGAAATCTCGAATTTCAGCATTCTGAGACAATGAAGATGAAACTTCAGAATGCCAAAATTGCATAAGAGCGAATTCGAATATCTCGAATCTGTGCTTATACATTTCCGGTATGTTACGTGAAGTGTCTGTTTGGCATAGTGTTCAGAATGTCAGGTAAGTGAGTGTATTTGAGCATTTTTCTGACTTGTACATGTGGGTTACAATAGGGAGGTGTAAACTGAGATGTGAGCGTTGGTTGTGTTGGTGTTTGTATTTGAGTGTGTGTGTGTGTGTGTGTGTGTGTGTGTGTGTGTGTGTGTGTGTGTGTGTGTGTGTGTGTGTGTGTGTGTGTGTGTGTGTGTGTGTGTGTGTGTGTGTGTGTGTGTGTGTGTGTGTGTGTGTTCGAGCTACAGACTGTAGAATGTCTCTTTGGGATTGTTTTCTTTTTTCTGCTTGTACAATCTCGGAGTTGGTATATATAAAAAGGGGGGTGTGGGGGTGCAGGGGGCTTGCCCCCCTGCATTTCTGTATTGTAAGTCTGTGCCTGTGTGGTGTTTTGGTGTGTTGATTTGTCTTGTGGTGTGGGTGTTGTGGTTTGTGTGTGGTGTGTCTTGTGTGTTCGGTATTCTGGTTTCGGCTTTGTAAGTGTTGGTGTTGTGGTAGTTTCAGCTTCATGGTCTTGGAATGCTGAAATTCAAGATTTCAGCAATTCACCATTATGAAGTGAAACCATAACTATATATATATATATATATATATATATATATATATATATATATATATATATATATATAGTGTATGTGTGTGGGGTGTACGAACGCCCACACTTACATGAACAGTGCTGGAGTTATCTGCATATACACACAACAACAATTGTCTGATGGTAACAAACCAAGGCAGCATCATGACAGAATCCACTCAACCACAGAATCCTGTGCCTGTGGAATGTCACCCTGTACACAAACAATGATGGGCAGGTGTTGTAATGTGCAATGTCTTTAATGCAGGACTTGGACAGACCATACTGTCATTGGCCAATTGTCCACCTAGCAAACTGCAACCGGCCAGACATGGCAAACCACATAGCAGGGGTATTAACAAGTACCCCATTGCTAGGTCACTAAGCACACTAACAGCATAAAGCAAGTCTACTCTACAGGCCACACATACTGTGTAATGCAAGGGCACTTTGAGTGGTCCACAAGTACCGTGGCTGCACCCACATGTAAAACAGATGTAACCGGTGGCATATGTAATAAATACTGCATGCTATAGTGTGTAATAGTAGGTAGGTAGGGATTCCAATCTCACTTCAGCCACCTTGTGTGTGTGCAGATATTTCCCTTACAGCAGTACAGACATGCCCATGTAGCCCTAGCAATAGTTAATCGTTTTATGGCCCTATGACTAGCATCCTCCTGAACACTGACCTCCCTGCCAACTCCTGCTGATGTCATCCACCTTAACAGCACTGGCTGTCAACCTAATAACAGATAAGCTCTGTGGTGCATGTGATAAGTACATAGTACTATAATGTGTACTACTATAGAGATAGGAGTTCTAATCTCACAACAGGCAACTATGTATGGGTATAAGAAAATATCCCCTTGCAGCAGTGTACACATGCCTATATTGCCTATTTCTATGCAGCAGTACACATATGGGTGTGCAATAATCATGCATTGCACTGCCCTGTGACTAGCTGCTGGCCCTAAATAGCCTACATTTACTTAGGCATAAATGCTATCCACCACCACCTACATTTGTATATATATAATACCCAGGTGACACATATCAAGGACAGCAGGCCTTGTCACAGGATATGCATGCATGATTACCCTGACTGCCCCCATTGTCCATGACACACTGTTCTACATATATGCACTCAGGTAACCATGCATGTATACAGCAGTACCTTGCTGATGTGATATATTTGCTGTGCTGCTATGCCATCCTGTGCCCCTGAATTGCCGCCAAGTCTCCATAGCTAAGCCACTCAGACCCCTGGAACAGAAACATACAAAGTTATTTGAGACACCTGTCAGTCTGCAGCACTACCAGCAGTCTAACATCATGCAACAAACATACACAAACTTTGATGTGTACACATGACACATGCCAGCAGACAGCACCTCTCATGCCCACAACAGCTTGCATAGCACAACACTACTACACTACAAAACCTACATGTAAAGTAATATAGTCACCCTGTGCAACAGACACATATTTGAATGTCTCTGCATCAATGGTATGGATGGCAGAGATGGGGCACAAGTATCACCACATGCACAAGGTGTGGTGTGGGGGTGCCAGAGGCCTAGGCTATGCCAAACAGTTGACAGCATGTGAGTGAGTCAGGAAGGGATGCTGGTTAGGTGGGCCATGGAGAGATGCCATGTGTGTCTGTTGGTGACCTGCATGTGACAGTGATGTTTGACTGCATGCATGTACACAGTCAAGTTCAATGCTAGCCCTACATGTGTGTATGTTGGACAACTGTGGACCATACATGGCTTAGTGGAGAGTTCACCATCTGTGGCCACGAACATGAGAACTGGCTCTGCCAGAAGTGGCACTGGCACCACCATGCCCAGTATCAGATGCGGTGCTAGTTGCTGACGATGACTGCTGTCTGCTGGGCCCCCACAGGACCACTTAGGACCATATGCCCATGGCCTGCTCCATCATGATGTGGACAGCATACTCCCTTCTGTGGTGCTGGAGGTACAGCCACAATGGGAGCGTGAGTGCGCATGGTGATTTGGAATCTCAGCAAATGGATTTGCTGACCTATGTCCATGTGACCGATGCCCTACTCCAACCGGATGTTCCAGCACAGACAACATGCAGTGAAACACTGAAACTGTCTCAGCCCACCATCTGTCCACTACATCAGTGAAATGATCCATGGTGCCAGCAATGCAGTGGAGGCAGTCATGGATATCAGACAGTGCTGCATCCATAATCCTGAGCATCCATCTGGTGTTGCGTTCAAAATGTGCCTGTGCCTCCATGATGGATCAAAACATATGGTGGGTGACCTGTGATGTGACATTTGTGACAGGTAGTGGATGGGCAGCAGTCCTCCTCCGAGCACCCCTGTCAATCTGCCTCTGTGGGACCTCACCAGCTCTCTGGCTATGGCCAGTGTCTACACTCACTGATGCCATAATTGCCACACTGTTCTGTGTGATGCCACTGCACTCTGACTGTCCTACATCTGTGACCTCAGGCAACTGGATATTTGTGGACATACTGACTGTGCAGATACAATGGGGGAGGAAGAGGATGTCAACCCATGGGACAGATTCAGCCTCCAACAACCCCACCTGTGCCTTACTGTGACTACCATCATCATCAGAGTGCGATGAGTCACTGCCATCAGGTTGTGAGGGGGCAGACTCCAACTCCCATGTTCACCTGTGAGGAGGAAGACAAGATAAGTACATTACTACCTGCACCATTGTGTATGGTAATCCACACAGACACATACACATGATGAGCCACAACTGCATTACACATCGCAAATCTTATTTCTGATCCCATTCACAACACACAAACACACAACACACACATACAAGACAGTCCCTTTCTAACATGCACTGCAACCCCATCCGGTTAATGATGCCAGTACGATGCACCTTTGAGATAAGCAATATGTCAGTCTATCTAATAGACCTACCCCTAAAATGCAGTGCACCGTTCATAACCATACTATGCCAGTTATAGTATCACTGCCTTAGGTATGTACCATCTCTATATTTTGTGTGAGCAGGCATCTGTAAGTGATTGCCTCCTGTATAGCAGGCTGCATAGTCCTTTACAAAATTAACTGCAAATGTGTTAATGTTCCTGCAAATACACGACTGTGATTACCCATTCAATGCACTCCAGTTAACTGATCCACAGTTGATACAATCTAGCCTACTCTGGCTAAGCATAACAGTAGTTTCTAGGTCAAACTGGTAGCCCTTAACATTCTTAGGGTATATATCATCCATAAAACAAGAGTATCATACTTAACAGGTATAGGATCTTGAACACCAGCAACACTTGATGGACCTATGGAAATGTGAGGGAGAGGTATGGTGAGCAATATGAAATGTGACACTGTTACAGGGTATTATGTGCATATATCCACATGTGCAGTAGCTAATGTGATACTGCCTACATTACTGACATTCTGCGTATGTGTGCACAACTGTGCATTAAAATCAACTCCCCCCACAATGCAGATAGACCTGATAGTCATGTGCTGGTATGCAGAGGCTGCCACAATGATTGATACAGTATTACAGTGATGAACACAGGAAGCTTACCTGGATGCTCCTCTGATGTGGATGCTGTGGCACCCACCTCCAAGATGTATGGGGTGATGGATGCTTGTGAGCTGGTGGTTGTTCCCCGGTTCACCAGGACTTCTTCTGCAGCCAACAGTGGTTGTTCTGTTGCAGGCCCTCCACTGGTGGCAACACAGTCCCTAGCCACAGCAGATGCCTTTTGCCATGCAGCATTGACCATATCTGTGGCCCAGTGATGGACCTGCTCATAGATCCTATCCTGTTGGCCTATATGGTTGACTGCTGTGGTGAGGTCAGCCCACAATGCTGCATGCTGGGTCATGATGTTGTCAACCCCTTGATAGCAAAATGTGATGATGCAATCTGAGGCCATCCAGGATAACATTATTTTCAGTGGTTGAAAATGGGGGCTGCCTCCTTTGATACATCCTTCATAAAAGACAACAAGAGGGGAACACATAATAGAACCAGATATGTGGACATCAACTATTAACAGAACCTGCACAACTGAAATGGCCTGCACTATCCACTGCTACCTCCCATTTTATAGCCAGCAGTCCATCAACACTCTATGTGTGTGTCTATCATCAACAAAGTAGCAGTACAGTTTATGTCCCTGATGCCATGACAGATTCTGCTGTATGTCTCCACACCCATCAATGCCACCTACTATGGTGTATTCCCTATGGGCAAAGTCCCACTAGTTTGTTATATAGCCACTGTCAGACAACTAGGTGTGTGTTATTACAACTGTATGGGGACAGTCCAGCAACACCAGTGTGCCACAATGACAGACAGCAGTGCAAGTTTGCTGCACTATATCTTTCCTGTAGGCATCATACCTCTCTAGTACACAGATGTTTGTGTAATGTGTACGTATGTCTGACATATGTGATCCTTTTGACATACAAATGTGCATGTCTGGCAAATGGTTGGCCAGTAGATATTGCCAATATACTGGGCAACAGATTCAGTGCCAACTTTACCCCTATCTCCCCCCAAAAGGACCAATCATAATGCCGGCAGATTGCTGATGGATGTTCAGCCCCCAACAACCCCACCTGTGCCTTACTATGGCCACCATCATCATCAGAGTGTGATGAGACACTGACATCAAGTTGTGAGGGGGCAGACTCCAACCCCCATGTTCACCTGTGAGGAGGAAGACAAGATAAGTACATCACTACCTGCACTATTATGTATAGAATATAGAAAATCTGTCTTGTCATATGCCAGACCCCTCAGAATACACTTATGCTACAGTAATTTCTGTTAGTCTATTCATTATATTATTTTGTATGGCCAATATGTACACTCTGTCGCTGAGGTTGGGCCTGTATCCCCCCAACTAATAATGGCTATGAGCTCAATACCTGCTGTAGGGGGGTGCATACTATGTTAGCCATAGCTCTCAAGCGATGATGTATGATTGTCAACAAAAGAGTGACCTAGCCAGAGTACATCAGGGACAGTCAGGGACACCTTTACAATGTCTGAACTATTCATTTGTGACACGCACAAACTGAGAGGAGCTGAATAACAGTACGTCATGTGATATTACAGCTAGGTCCAACCTTAGTTACTGTCAATATGTCTAACTCATAATCCACTAGCTTAAGTACAGGGGCAGACCATTGTAGGAGGGAGTCAGTGGGTCACAGCTGTAATTTGATTCAAAACATGGGCAGTTGAGAGGCCTACCTGTAGCTGTTGAACAGCAGAGCATCACCAGCATGTCAATCACATAGATGTACTACAGGCCTACTGTTGTAATTCCTACTCACCATACCTCTTTCCTCCCATCTGCATCCCGTTTTATGGGACATGTATTACATACCTGGTAGAGTGATGTAATCCTTTTGAGAAGAAATCCTCAAGAAATGTCTTGCTAAATTGTAGTCTGTCTTGGTAAGGCAACATGCAGACCTGTTTCCCATAGGCAGTTGATTGCCTTTTGTAGGTAATGCTCACTGACAGGTAATTGCCTGTGCTCCAATCTGTGGCTCAGACTTGCTAATTTCATCTATAACAGCTGGGTTGCACTTTCATTATCCAATGGCATGGCTCCACAGTGCAATACTTATGGCCTTCATGTAGACCTTGTCCTCATTCCTTGTCTTTGAGATCCACATTAGTGAGGTGTAGAGACTACAGCATCACAGAGGGTAGGTACAGATGCTGTCTACTGTTGAGATTTATGCAGAATGTCAACAGTTTTGCATGTTATGTTTGGCCATTGTCCCACGGCATTGTAATTATATGGCAGTTCAGTGTTAAACATTGTAAGTTGAGGTCAGTAAGGGGGAAGAGACATGTGAGGTCAGACATCATACTTGCCAGAATATGCATGCCAATGCAGTAGCTGCTATTCTGTCAGCTCACTATCTTTTTAGGGGCAAACTGTGCAACATGTCCCTGTTGCTTGACCTTTGCCAGCTCCCTTATGTATGGTTTTGTCTGGATCCCTTGTTCTGCGGATGTGAGGTATGGTAGGTCTGTAGCAGGTAGCTTAACATTCAGCTGCATATGTTGCAGGCTCCAGCTACTTCTGCAGCCTAGGACACATGGGGGTGTGAACACTTTGGAGGACAGCAAACTGCATGTATAACTGAGGCAGCAGTGTCAGCTCTGTCTTTACAGCAGAGCCAGTGTGAGAATACCCTGTTCAGTCCACTTGAGGGATGTGCTTAAGGTACATTTGTTATATAACAGTGAAAATCACAGAGAAGTAGACGACATTTAGTTAGGTTACACATATATGTGCATTGTGTCCCTACCTACAAGCGTTTGACTTGCAAACATAGGTAGCAATTAATTCAGTAGAGCAACCTGTGTGGGTTACAATTGCATGACTCACTCATTGTTTGCTGTAGTCACAAGAATGTAATTGAAGTTCAACTCACTGGATTCAAACCCAGGACTGTGGGTGGCAAAATGTACTGTATGTAAGGCATTTAACAGACTGAGATCCTGAGTCACTGCTGCAGCAGGTGTATTTGCAATATATATGTGCATGCATACAGTATGTGACATTCTCTGCATCCATCATTATGAACATGGCTTTCAAAGGCAGTTGTTGTGCAGCAGGATCCCAGTTGTACACATATGTACTTTGCCATTGCTGCCTTAGCAGGTGTGTTTAAAGATATTGCTGATGAAAGGAGGCAGTTACCTGCTATCATATCTGTCAACCTGTTAAAGCAAGAGCTCTGGACAAAGTTATACATACAAGTGGGAGAAAGGCCCAAAACGAAGGAGAATCTTTACATATTGCTCCTACTAATGTAAAATGTTAACAGAATAACAGGATTTGCATTAACATGTGTTTTGTGAAGGGTATAAAGAGTGAGACTCAAATATCTGTCATTATTTTTTCACCTCAATCTTTGATGACTTGCCAGTACTTTGCTAGAAATACACAATGTTATGAAACCCAGGCCAAAAATAGAGGGCAATGCTCTAGACAGTCTGCAACAATCTGTACAGCTGACAGGTATGCCTGGTATCCCAGGCCTGATGTACATCCATTATTATATATTTGACTGTGTACTGGTGTAATGTTTGGATCACAGTGACAGGTACACACCCATTTTTCCCATTATATGTACTTGCAGTCTGTCACTGGCAATTAGTACATTTTGCTGGAAACACCTGTTTTAATTCAGAGCTCAGTGGCCTAGTGTGCTAATGCCCAATGCTGTAGTTGATAGGGGACTGGGTTTGAG
Organism: Protopterus annectens; assembly: GCF_019279795.1. Classification (NCBI taxonomy): domain Eukaryota; kingdom Metazoa; phylum Chordata; order Ceratodontiformes; family Protopteridae; genus Protopterus; species Protopterus annectens. The sequence continues at coordinate 1,045,186,618 of NC_056731.1, forward strand.
ACATGGCAGGGGTGATTATTTTGCTGATCTGTCTAACACTGCGAGAAACACATAAGACCATTAAGGCAATTTTAACTGCTGTTAAACGGGTTTGCAAGGATTTGCGTGCCACGCCACTTAGCTCCATGTAAATGCACTAAAAATTATTAAAGAAAAAAAAGGGGGTGATAGGACAGTAGAAAAATGGGGGCAAGCAGGGGGAAAAACATACTGAAAACCAGGTAGAGTTGTGCAGGAAGGGTGTAGGAAAGAAGCATAGCTCTCCATTTCGTCTACAGCAACAGCTGTGCAGGTTTTACAGAATGTGTAATTTAGAGCCTCACACCCTAGAGAGAAGGGTGAGGGCAACATAAATGTGTTCAATAATTCATGTAATAATTAGTTGTGTGTGGTGGGCACTTGTGCAAAATGAAGAGCTATACATGGGGTGATATGTTTTTTTGCGAGACAAGTGCCCATTTTTGCTTTTTTTAAGGAGAGAGTGGAATGTTGGGGGAGGTATGTAGGTACATGTGGGGAGGTAAGTTGGGTAGGAGAGGTTGCATTTGCAGAGAGGCAAGCCATACAAGACAGCTGACAGGAGAGGTGTGTAACACGTGGGAGTAAACACCTTGGACAGGGAGGGTGTTGTGGAATCTGAGGTGCATGTGCCTCCAGATGGCAGCAGTATACCTGAGATCCCCACCCACGGGCAGTCAGCACTGCTCCTTCACTGTCTCGAAGGTGGCTGTGCTTGTGGCTAGGGGCCACCAGGCCCCACCAGGTTGTTGAGTTTGCCCTCACTCCAGCGCAGGTGCTCTTCATAGCTCCTATGAGCAATCCTGTGCACCATCGCTGGTAGCTGATCCTGGGTGACAACCACTCTCTGCTCCTGCTCTCAGGGGGGGGATGGGACCCATCCCCTTAGGCGGTTCCACCCAAAGGTGGTATAGGGACAGTGGAGGGGGCACTACCGGCTTTGGTCCCAGACATGCTTGGACCTGATGTCACAGCCAGCTGAGTTAGAGACGGTGGATCACCAGGAACAGGCCTACCCTGATGTGCTGTGGTTATGCAGGTAAACCAATACCTACAGGTGAGTTATGAACAAAACCATTGTTAGTAGTAACAGAATGCCAGAACATTGCAAATAACTCCATGACAGTTCAATGCACATTATGTGAAACAAAACAATATATAACAGAACAGTCAGTATAATAACAGCACACCAGTAACAGTTATGGCATAAGGTCAACACAATAGGTAATTCAACAAGATATGTTAATGTACAACCATAGTAATACATAACATTAATAAAACACATGCCCCAACATAATGTTTATGGAACAACATATGTTAATAGTAAACCATAAACAATGTATAACAATAATGAATCTATGAAGATAAGAGGTGGGGAGAGAGAGAAATACAGTCTATTAATACCATCCTGGGCTATATTGTTGGCTACAGTAGTGCTATCTACTCTACAGGTCTGTCCTTTCTTTATGAGTAAATGTGCCCTATAGCTGCTGTAGCATGTACATACCTCTCACCCTATCTACATAGGACACTATGGGCCAAGTACTAATACCTGCAAGTACACAACTACAAAGAACACTTGCACATCAGGTGGACCTATATAACCACCATGGTGTACTGTGGGCTGATGTACTGTTACTTTGCTATTGACATATAACCATGTTGATGAAACATCTGTGACAGAGGGATTACACAACAGTAATTACATTCCATGACAGCATGATACTTGAAAGACATGCATGTGTACAGTAAAGAGAGCACACAACTCTCGTGCCTTGCTTGGCAGGCATGGGGAAAAAAAACAATAGCAATTACTGCAAAGGGCATGTGCATCACATGTATTAATTGACAGCAGCAAACTTTTAAAGACACAGCAGGCTTACAGCTATACCAAAAGTACACATTTTATTTATTTATTTTATTTTATTATATGTTACTATTATTTCAGGTATTTCCTTTATTTTATGCATTAATAAAACATTTGTTGTAACGATTTCAACAGTCTGTGACATCTGATAAAAGCACTTATTTACACAATAAGATGGGCTAGCTCACCCATTTAGAGTGATATATTTAATCAATAGGTGACTGCTACCATAATATTTCTGGCAGGCATGAGGATAAAACACAATAGCAATGTCTGCAGGGGACATGTACGTCACATGTAATAACTGACTGCAGTACATATTTTTTATTATTTGTTTTATTGTATTATATTTTATTATTACTCCATGTACTTCCTTTATTTTCTGCATTAATAGCACATTGGTGGTAATCATTTCAAAAGTATGTGACATCTGGAAAAAAACACTTATTTACACAATAAGATGAGCTAGCTCACCCATTTACCTGCAGTTCCTGTGGAGAGAATGATATATTTAATCAATAGGTGACTGCTACCATAATATTTCTGGCAGGCATTTAGATAGAACCCAATAGCAGTGCCTGCATGTAGTAATTGACTGCAGAAAATTTTCCACAACACAACAGCCATACCAAGAGTACACATTTTATTTCTTTTATGTTAATATATTTTATTATTATGCACATATTTCCTTTATTTTATGCATTAATAGCACATTTGTGGTAATGGTTTTAACAATTTGTGAAATCTGAATAAACAATAATTTACACATAATATAGGCCACCTCATCCATGTACCAGTAGTCCCTGTGGCAAGTATATCTGTCATCATAACATATCTGAATCAGTAATATGTATTAGTACATAGTACTGCATTCAAACCCTGGTCTGTGTGTGTAAAAATGTACTGCGTACACAACATTTAACAAACTGAACTACTGATTCACTGCTGCAATCTGACTGACTAATATTTACCTAGAGCTCACCTGGGAACAAAATATGACCTGGTAATAGTAGTACAGTGTTAAAGTACACTGCAGTGACAGTTGAACACACATGCATATAACACAATCATGACAGAGATACTAGGTAACATATACATTACTAATTAAAATGCAGGTGTACAAGATTTGTTGTTACTGGGTTGAAATATCAGCTCTAATTCCACAAGTATTGCACAACAGTTTATTACAGATAAATTCATGCAGTTACTGGAATAGTTTTGTTTTTCTTGCATAACAGTTGGCATTATGCAGTTATCATTCCACAGTTATTGCACTACAAATGTTTTGTACATAAATGGTTCATGCTCTAATCTTTTTCTGTCTTATTTGACTATAGATAGCATACTACAGCTGTACTCACCACACTCATGGCACAACCTGGCCAGGCACCCTGTGTGCACCTCGACATTGTGAGCTCTCACCTCTGCAGCCATTGGGAGAGAAGCACACCATTATGCATACCAGTTTAATGGAGACTCAAGATTAAATATTGGTAAAACAAGGTAAACATACTTACAAACATGTGGAACATTGCCCACCTGGAATTCTTGAACCCAAGCACCCAAGAGAGCCCCCTTCCTTCTTTTTGGGTCATCATGGTGGTGACAACACTGCTCACCTGTGTGGGGGGATACCAGTTGCACTGGTGAGGTCCCTTGCCAGCCAGTCCCAGACCTCTGATTTGTACTCCAAGCTCTGGAAACCTCCCTGCATGAGTCAGTCTTCATGGTTTTTCACTAGGAGTCTGAGCATGACCCTCGACTCCTCAATGCCCCACACTGCACCTGAAAGCATGAACCATATCCAACACCTACTATTTTATCCTTCAGAGACAGGACTCTAATGGATTACAGTGTATTCCTGCATATTTGGCTTAATATACCCTTTTTTCCACCCTTATGCACCATCGGGCAATATTTAAAAATGAGCTGCATCACTTAGCAGCATGCAAACCAGCTCAGCTCAACTGAGCAATGCTTAAACTGACACTGCTTAAGCATTGCTAAGCTCCATGCCACAAAAACCCACTAAGCTATGCTTAAACTTGACCTTTGAATTTATAATTAAATGCATCTGGTTTCTATTTTTAGATGTCTGGCATGTGTCAATTGCTGCATACTGAGCCACACCATGCAAACATAAAAATAAATAAATAAATAAAGTCACTACATATGCATACATTGTTATAATGCACTCTGACAGTGCAGGGGGTGTGTTACTCATCTGCGGACACAGTTAGTAACACACTCCCTACAGTGATTCAACAACCATGTTCCACAGCACTCCCTCAGTAATATGCCAACATTAATATGCATCGTGTACTACTAAGGGGGAACCGCATACATAGCCACAGTACCTTCCATGTAGGCTCTACACTATGCCTTTCATGGATTTATTAAATCTGGGGCAGTGTGAGACAATCCACAGCTAGTTTCCCATGGTATAACTGATTTTTATACAGTTCCTTTAAAAATATGCTATATCTGTTTAATAATGCACTGTATCAAAGAACATTAGATTTGAAAATAAAATGTGCACATGTTTAAATATTTTCTGTCTTATGTCTGTTCCCCCAGTAATCAAATGAGTATGTTCTTCCCTTTCATTCATTCCTTGAATTTTATTCTTTCCTCTTGACTCCTATCATCCTAGGATACTGGAAATGGAAGAGGAAAAAACGTGATCCTTGTGATTATCCAATAGAGGTTAAGATATTTTCTATATGCCCATAACACTTCCACAATGGCCTGGAAGAGAACATTAATGTCTGTTAAGCTTGGTCCACTGTGGGTTGTTGCTCCTTTATATGCATAATTGGTTACTGTATCATTTAATAGTTTATTGTTTACATTATATATTTTAAATTAATACAAATATTTTACATCAAGTCTATCTTCCAGTATGTTTGTTTTTTCTGTATATTTCATAATTCCAGAAAGAATTCACAAGCACAATAACAGACTTGCTCTCCTCAGAGAACAAATTTGCAGGTGTTGCAATTCCTTGATTTCTCCAGGTAGAATTATTCAGAAGGAGTCCCCTAATACCTTACCTCTGAGATGAGTAAGCCCGCAATGTCCAATGACTCCCATCTCACCGCAGGTACTCCCCCCAACTCCCGGGCATCTAAGCAAACATAAGTCACTTGTGCCATGGTCAGGCCAAAAGCTCTATGTCAGAGAGCTGGTTAAATTTCCACATTTTTTTTAGATATACTATACTTAACTGCAAAAAAAGACTCAATATGCACAAGGTAAATGTTTTATGGTAATCGTTAATTTTGTTTGTGTGCCTTTCATTAAGGAATGACACAGTTTCTCTTAATTGTTTCTTATGTGCACCATCTCTCTCTCTCTCTCTCTCTCTCTCTCTGAAAGGTAGCAACATTTGATAAAAAATAAAAGGAAAGAGATAATTCAATTATTTTAAATTTTTTTTTTAGTTTTGCTTAAATATTTGAGTTGCACTTAGTGACCTGTGTGGTAATAATACTTTGTATTTTCTGCTCTGTTCCATCTGTTTGCATTTTTAAGTTAGCTCTGGGACCTTAGTCTTGTATTTTTATTAAGAGTTGTGGGAACACTGTGCTTCAGAATTAATCCACTCTTTTAGTAACACAAGTACAAGTCACTTGTAAAAACTATTTTAAGCACTGCTGTCCCATAGTCTTGCAGTTAAATTCACAGTTGTGGCAGACCTGTAAACTTCTGTGAGATTTTGAGCTTTAGTCATTAATTATTGAATTTTATGTAAACAGTGTTACGGGTAAATTTCTGCATAGTCTTGCACCTTAAACTGCAGTAGAAGGCCAATAGTGAGTGAATTGTCTCTGCTCCAGTTTGGGTTTCAATGCTTTTATATTCTGCTTATTGTTTACCTGCTTAAAGTTGCATTCTCTGTCTGCCCCATCCCTCACTAACACATTAAGCTAAAGTTTCTGAAAGAGTTCCAATATTGCCATAAATTGATTGGATGCCTCTCTAGCCAGTCTGGTTGGTTTATAATAAGGCCGTGTCTCTGGCAACAACTCCTTATAATAATCATCTGATTTCCAAAGTCCCTCCATCCCCTGTTTCATTGCTAGAGGATGTTGTATAAGCTATTTATGTACTTTTCCCACCCATTGTTTACCATAGATCTATGATATTGAGTGCCCACCCAGTAAACCTCCTTTACTATAAATTTTCTTCTGCCCATTTTCCAGGAGTTTAGCAAAGCTTGGGGTCCTAGCCTGCATTCAAAAAGTGTTTTACTTGTACCCACTACCATCCAGGCAAAATAATGTACCTTTGATTGTTAAATTGCACTTACGTTATTTTGAGTTATTGCTACTGTTTCCTGATTTTATGTATGCATTTCACTGACTTTTTTTGTAAAAAAAGAAAAAAGAAAGAAAGAAAAAATAAAATAAAATCACCCTTTCTCTCACTGCTACAGTTTTGGAATTACCTTCACCAAGAGAATTTCAGTTAGTTGTTTAAGTAATTTTTGGCAGCATTGCACTTGTGGGTCTCTTCTACAGTGTTTTTACATTAGGAGCACTGTGTTTATTCATCTTGTGGCAGGAGGTGTCCGAGTGATCTATCTGAGTTGGGAAATACACAAAAGGACTCATAGTGTAGCCATTTTATTGGCCAGAGGACTCATTAGTTAGTTTTCATTTTTTTCTGTGCTGCTATAAATTTTGCACATTTGCATGGTTTACCAGTGCCCTTACACAGTAGCAAACACCTAGAAATGTTTATGGACGGTGCAGTGGTGCAGCAGTAATGTTGTCGCCTCACAGCAAGAGGTTCTCTGGTTCAATTCTTGGCTGGAGTGCCTTCTGTATGGGGTCTGCATGTCCTCCCTACATTTGTGTGGGTTTTCCCCAGGTTCTTTGGTTTCCTCCCATGTTACAAAAACATGCGTCTGGAGTGTTCCTCCCTGGGCCTCCACTGAAAATTGGCCTTGCTCCAAGTCAGACTTTCCCAGTAAACAAATGTTAAATAAATAAATAAATTATAAAGCTGTAGCCTGCAAAGCAACAATATAGTGCAAATACATTGTGTGTCAAGTTTAGAGCAGCTAGTTGGGAGTCAAGTGGCAATACCTACAGAATTAGTTGAATTCAGTGTTGTGTAAATATTAAAGTTAGTAGAATTTAGAAATGTTTAGCATGATCTGCTAGGATAAAGTACACTTAATAACCTTCTAACTCCAATACCCCACCCCTTTATAGTCCACAAATCAAAAGACTGGACAGTATGGATATGCAGCTTCCTAACTTCTCTGTAGCCAGCTTGGTGAATATGGGCATCTTGAGACAATGTAGCAATTGGCTCATGCTTACTGACAACCACTTAATCATTAAAGAAGCAGACACAGTATGTGAGAGGTTTACTTACACAATGGCACTGGAGGCTAAACTCTTGCATACAAGTGCACATCAGGCTGTCAAAACCACAGGCACAACACACACACACAGATTAACATATACTGAGGCACTTAAAAGAAATATTCCTTAACAAGATTAGCTAATCACCCATTTTCAAAGCTATACCTCAGCAAGCCCAAAGGCACTCAGAAAAAAACAGTTCCTAACACTCACTCTCACTGGAGCCCATATACTTAGACGCTAAGGCAAGCAAACACCCTTCCCAGGACTCTTGTCATAGTGGACTCCATTGTAATATATATCAATGTCTCTAACCAGGCTGATCAAGGAGAAGATAACTGTCAGCTGCCTATCTGGAGCCAGAATCTGTCAAATCATGTATGCATTTTATTCATTGCACCCCAGGTACTAGTATGATTCCATTGTAGTCCATATAGGTGTAAATGACCTGAAATGTACCTCCCTGGGCTATATGAAGAGAGGCTAAGGAGCTATCAGACTATGTCTACCAGGCTGGTATGAGCTTAGCACTGAACAGCATATTACTATCACTGAGAATGATGCCACAATATGAGCAAAAAATGATTGATTTCAATGACTGGCTGTCTTTCTGGTGTCATTCTAAGGAGATCCAATATTTGTCAGCTGGGAAGGATAAGGTTAACACACCACATTGTTTTGTCAAGGATGGTCTGTACCTCTCCCTTTTAGGCTTTCAAATACTAGCTCAAACTTTATCCACACACATAGTGCATTTTTTTAGGCAACACCAGAGTGACAAACCTACCAACACAGGAAAATTGACTCAACTGACTCTCAAGGTGTTACTGCTGAATGCTAGGAGCTTAAATAAAAAAAAAAAATAGATTCCCACCAAGCCCTCCTCACACTTGAGAATGTAGACATATATGCAGTTACCGAGACATGATTCAAAGATGCAGAGAGTACAACAGCAGTGTAAGGTTTCAGTACCTTCCACATTTTTAGACCAGTAGCTGCAGAGAAAGGAGGTGTCTTAATATACATCAATAACAAGTATTCCTCTATGGTGGTCAAACAGAATGACATGCTGGAGTAACTCCATGTGCAGATCCACATAGACAAAATCCTGTACCATATCGTAGCCAGCTATAGGTCACCCTCCATGCCCCAGGAAGCTCACAATGAATACTTGGACCTACTGGAGACACTTACAATCCAACCTAACACCCTACTCATGGAAGATGTTAATTAACCCTCTATAGACTGAAATCCTACACAGACTCAAATCTACAGGCATAGAGATTCTTGGACTTCATAAATACAAACACCCATGAACAAATAATGAATACCCAACACCCAACTAGAGGCTCTAACTTACTGGACCTCATGCTAACAATTATGGGAAAATGCTGCACCTCCCCATGGCTTATCGTCCTTGTTAAGGTGCAACCATAAAACCGTGTCATTTGAAATCAAAAATCAACTCCATAATCCCATTATTTTTATTAATTATTTATTTATTTACATTTGTTGACCAGGAAAATCTGACTGGACACAGGTCCTTTTTCAGTGGAGGCCCAGGGAAAAAAGCTCCACAATAAAGAACATTTAATTACAAGATTACAAGAAGTATAAGTTGATTGTTTGTATAACAATAACAGTAATACAGGCATAGTTCAAGATGAATATCATATTTAAGTGAAGGACAAATGAGTTTATACTATGCACTAATAAAACCATTAAAACCAGTAACACTTAAGAACTATGTCAAACAGATTACCTTTTATTAAGTGATGGATTGTCAAAATTCAATACCTGTTCATACCCAGAAAACATAACAGCCTAAGCTGAATTGATCTCAGAAGTTCTGTACAGCCATGTCAATGGCTGCATAGCGGTTTCTGTATCTACTGGAAGTAAGCTTAGGACTAGCCCTAGAAACAAACATCTCTGTTGGCATCCCAGATTAAACAGGATATATGATAAAAGGAAAAACATGGCAAACATCAGAAAGGGTAATTCTATAAAGACAGAAACTCCCTCATCAAAAATAAATAGGCAACTAAGAGGGCTAATTAGGTCAATCAAAGCCAACACTGAGGTTACAATAGCCTCCCAGGCTATCTACAGCTATGTCAGAAACCTCAAGAGTAGCACTCAGCAATGTTTTAAACTGGTGGTTAATGGTACCACATTCACTGAGCCTGACAATGTAGCAAACTTGTTAGTGGACAAAGTCTTTGCCACCTTTACCCCCCAAACACTCAGCCAACCCCTCAAAAATACCATCAAATATAACCCCTCTATCCATAAATAGAGAAGAATTACTGGCTGCATTCACTAAAGCTAAGAACACAGACTCAGTGGGCCCCAATAACATCCCAGAATGCCTCCTGAAGTCATTATTTAACTATAGTCTTAAAGCAGGCTTTGTGCCATGTGATTAGAGGACTGCAATGATCATCCCCTTCATAAGGGAGGGCCTTCAACAGATCCTAGAAACTATACACCTATTAGTCTGTCAAGTCGTATTTGCAAAATCATGGAAAAAAATATCATAGAAATTATCAAGGATATAGCTGACCTCCAGATACTGGATCCATCCCAGACTGGCTTTGTCAAAGGAATGCCATGACTACTGAATCTTGTGGACTTTTTTGAAAAGGTCACTAAGACAATGGATGAGGGGAAACAATGCAGATTGCCTATCAAGATCTAGTTAAAGGATTTGATACAATACCCCACTAAAGCATTGTCAACAAACGTATGAAACTAGGTATAAACCCCTTTATAACATGGCAGATAGGTAGCTGGCTCCATTCTAGAAACTAGGATGTTAGAATTGGTGAAGGCATCTTCACAAAGAAGCCAGTCACCGGTGGAGTCTTCCAGGCATCTGTTCTGGGCACACTCCTCTTTGATATCTGGTTTTTGGATGTCAAGCATAAAGAGATACTGGCAAAAGAATTGATTTATAACATGTCTAATAAAGTACTGAGTATTGAAAAAATATCATTGTTAGAGAAGGGTCTTTTTTTGTGCCGTCCCAGAGTATTGATATTACTGACATGATTTTTGATGTTAAAACTTTTACTAGAACTGTAATGTTAAAGTATATGTATATAGACAATGTAGTTACCTATAGTCAATATGTTTTTAGGAAGTCAAGCACTTGCATACCTGTTTTACATCCCCTTATTGAGGTATTTGGAAAAAAATGTTTAGATGAAATTTATAAGGGTTATGATTCTGCAAATAAGGGGAAACACTTTTTTAATATGACTGTTAGAGAGAAAGTAGCACTTGAACATTTAATGTGCGACCAAAGCATTGTTATATGCCCTGCTGATAAGGGGGGACCCTATTGTGGTTCAAGATTCTTCATGGTATGCTGACAAAATGAATGTTATGTTGTCTGACAATTCTTTTTATAGGAAAATTACACCGTTTGATGTTAACTACAAGGTAATTCATATTAAAGACAAGTTGAGATGCATGGTGTCATCTGGGCTGATAGATAAAAGTTTGTTTGATTTTTTTTTGTGCAACATCCCTGTATTCCCTTTATACAGGGCCTGCCCAAATTACACAAGAATCCTGTAAATCCACCACTTAGACCTATAGTCTCTTGTAGAAAATGAAGTACAGAGTCTATGTCCATCTTTCTAGCAAAGCATTTTAGACCACATGTCAATACCAAATCACATATCCCAAGTGACTCCCGGCAATTTCTGATTGACCTTTATGAGTTTACACAAGCAACATTTGATGTAGAGAGATGGTACTTGGTAACCTTGGATGTAAGTTCCCTCTTCACAGTTCAAAGGTGGGTACTAGGCTATCAGCCTAAGGGCCTAAGTAAGCCTAGTCAACAAGGTTCCCTGGCTTTTGCCACCCAAACAAGATATTTTCCTGTGCCCCTGTTGAACAGAGCCACAGAAGTGATTCCTGGGGTGAATTTCCTATTTCTTATCCACTCATCAAGATATTTCTCGAAGAGTGCTAATGAGGAACTCTGCTTGACATAGATGGGGAGCTTGTTCCAGAGTATGGGAAGTCTCTGGGACAGGAATTTATCCCTCCAGCATGTTCTGTTTGTTGTGGTGACAAGGTTTAGGTCCCTAGAGCATGTAGCTTGGAGGGACTGGGATTTCTCAAGGTGTAGCATGTCCAACACCTTTGGGTTAGACATAGCTTTGTATGTTAGGCAGAGATCACATCAGAGTAGGCAATATGCTACAGAGTAAAGCTGGAGTTTTTTGAGACGGTCAGCGCAGGGCATCTGTTTGAGGCCAGTAATCCTCTTTGTGAGGTACTTTTGCGGCCTTTTCAGCTGTTGCAAATGTCTTGTGAGGTACATTCCAAATGGGTTGTTGTACTTGATAATGGGTCTAATGAGTGATGAGTAGAGGGGAACGATGACCTCTTTTTTCCTGGATGAGAACCCTTTCATGATGAGGTGTGCCACTTAGAAGGATTTCCTGACTACTGTGACAATGTGATTATCAATGGAGAGACTACTGTCCACGTGGGTCCCAAGGTCTCTTATCACACATTCGGCGTTAGGTAGACTGCTGCCTATATGGTGGTTCATGGGTACAGAGTTTTTACCAAAGGGGATGACAATGCATTTTTTGACATTGAGCTTGAGGCCATGGCTCTGACACCAGGCATCTGTCTCAGTGAGGCCCTTCTGTAGGATGTCTACATCATTTGGGGACTCAACTATGGCTCCTAGTTTCTAGTCATCTGCGAACTTCATTAGCCAGAGACCCTCTGAGTTAGCTTGTACTTCAGAGAAGTAGATACCAAACAGGAGAGGACTCAGGACTGAACCCTGTGGTGCTCCACTTGTTACTGGCTTGAAGTTGGATTTGGAGTCTACAACTTTTACAGTGTGGGTTCTGTCAGTGAGCCAGTTGGCAACCCATCTTGTGATGTAGGGATTTATACCTAGCTTAGTGAGTTTATCTATAATTCCAGAATGGAGGGATGGTGTTGAAAGCCTTGGCGAGGTCAAGATAGGCTGTATGAACCACCTTACCCTTGTCTACAGCTTCGGTGACTGCCTCAAAGAAGTCAATCAGGTTCAGGAGGCATGATCTACCTTTCACAAACCTGAACTGGGTGGGGTCTAGAGTTTGGAGGTTACCAATGTCTTTGTTTATAAGTTCTACGATGATACGTTCCATGGCCTTGCAGACCAGGCTCATCAGGCTAATAGGGTGATAGTTCCCAGGATCAGTGGTGGCTCCCACTTTGTGGAGTGGGATAACTGTTGCTGTGTGCCATTCAGTGGGCACAAAGCCTGACGTGAGACAATGACTGAACATGGTGCTTAGGTGGGGAGCCAGTTCATTCTGAAGTTCATGCAAAATGCTGCATGGGATGTTTTCCAGTCACATGGATGCTGTGTTCTTGGCTTTAGAGAGTACAGTATTTACCTAAGTAGCTGTAATTACAGGGACATTCTTCATGTATAGATATGGGCCCTTTAGGGGGTGAGAGGGGGGTAAAGTTAGCACTCAACCTATCTGCCAGGATGTTGGCAATATCAGTTGGTTCTGTAATTTTCATGCCATTGTGCTGTAACTCAGAGCAGATCTGAGTGTTGGCATTGAGATTCTTGACATCTAGAATGCTTTGTAGTTGTCCTTAGAATCAGTGGAGATTTTGTTTTTGTAACTAGCTTTGGAGGATTTTATGAGGGATCTCAGTTTCTTACTGAGACAGAACAGGGAGCTCCTCCACTCATGGGACTTTACTCTCTTTTGCAACAGTTTCTTCCTTCTGTTGTAGAGTTTGTTTATGGCAGGGGACTGCCAGATTGTATTCCTTTTTTAGGAGGATAGCGTCTTGGTTCTGTTAGGGATAGCACGATCCATACACTCGTGTAAGTGCTTATAGAGTGCATCTGTGTAGGATTCAGCAGTTGTAACTGTATTGTCCATCTGCATGGGTATCATGAAGTTCACCACTTATGTCTTAAGAAGCATGAAGTTGGCTTTGGAGAAATTTTTTACAGTGGTTTCCTTAATGGGAGGTGGGGGCGGGATGTGGATCTCTACGGTGATTAGCTTATGGTCAGATCTGACGAACGAGGAGTTGATTTCAGTTGTGGAACACCAGTCACTCATGTTGGTAATGACTTGGTCAAGGATATTGTTGCCCCTGGTGGGGGTGGGATAAGTTGATCCAGGGCATTGGAATTTATGAATTCCAGAAAGCATTGAGTGAAGGAGTTGGTACATAAGTAGTTTTCCCAGTTAATGGTTGGGTAGTTGAAATTGCCCATTATTAGGGTGTTTGGTTGAACCCTAATATTTTCTAGTATATCAAGAAAAGAGGAGTGGGAGTCCTGAGGTATGGTGGGGGATCTGTAGCAAGCTTCAATTTGGATTGCAGTTTTTTTCCATAGCTAATTGCACTTGGATAATCCCTGATGCATTATGCTGGGCAACTAGCCTGTAGGTGTGGACATTTTTAATGAATATGGACACACCTCTGCCTTTGGTGTTCCGGTCCAGGTTAGATGGCCGAAAGGTGTGGTATGCGTTATAGCCTGGTAATGCAGGGGTGCTCTCTGGATTCTTGAACCAGGTCTCAGTCACTGCACAGATATCAATGTTCTCCATTTTAAGCAGTACCTCTAGTGAGTGCATTTTGAGGTTTAGACTTCTAGCACCGAGTAGCACTACCCTTAGTTTTTGCTTGCCTATACCGGTTACAGTGGTGAGTTTGTCACTTGAACCTTGCCTACAAAGGCAATATAGGGGCTGCAAGAGCCTTAGCCAGTATCTGGAATCCCAGGGGCGATGGATGCAGGCCACCTCTGGCAAAGCATCGAGGTCTGTTGGCCATGTCATCCTAGGCAGAGAGATACTGGATCCCCTTTGAATGACACCAGAAGCTTAGCTAATTGTTGAAGTCAATCATTTTGTCCTTGCACTGCGGTATCAATCTGGGCAATGACCGGATGCTACTCAGTGTTGGGGTTATACCTGCCTGGGCTACAAGGTCAGAGAACTCTTCCATGTCTCTTTTCATGTAGTCCACGGAGGTACATCTCAGGTTATTCACACCAACATGGACAATGATAGAGTCATATTTGTACCTGTTGTGGAATGACCTGAGTGCTTGGGTAATGTGGCAAAACCTGGCTCCTGACAGGCGGCTGACAGTAACCGTCTCCTTGTTTAGCCTGGTGAGTGCGACATCAGTGTGCCTGACTATAGAGTCACCTATGACTTTTTTGTTGGGTATGTTGTTTTGCCTTATGGGCTGTGGTTGAGTGGCACACACTGAGTCTGTGGGCTATGTGTCATTTGGGTTTGGTTGGGTTGGGAGTGAAGGTTACTTGTGTTTCTGCTTTGGCGGTCTCTGTTGTTTGGGCAGGTTATTATTGAGAACCTCCACAAATGTTTTTGTGCTTCTATGTGTGGATTTTGCTGGTGTGGGTTTAGTGGGACTATGTGATGAGTGTGGTGTGGTGCAAGTGTTTACCTTCTCCTCTTGACTGTCAAGTTGAGTCTTAGTTGGAGAGACTTTTGCCTCCAGTTTGGCAAGATAAGTGCATCTCCCACAGGTTGTAGTGTTGGGTGGTAGGAGGAAAGGGTTGTCTGTGTACAAGAGGCAATTTCTACATTGCCAAAAGATGCCCAGATACATCATGTAGACAGAAGAGAACACCGAGAGCTGACCTTTGGTCATGCCTGAATAAAAAACTATTTTCCTCTAGACACGTGAGGAAAGTAAGTACAAGATCTGTTTTCCTCTAGGCAAGTGAGGAAAGTAAGTACAAAAACTATTTTCCTCTAGGCAATGAGGAAGGTTGAGTGCTGTAGTAATTTGTAGCATATTTAGTGCTTACAACAAGCTCTGAACAAGTGCTGAGCTCAAAGAAGCAAATTCAAGTGCTAAAACTAAGAAACTGGGTAGTTCTAAGGGAAAAACTGAAGAGCAGATTTTACGCCCAAAATGGCCAATAAGGTTCAATTTCAAAGCTGGAAACCTCTCCTCTAGTGACAGATAGGCTGCTCAATGCTTACCACTCTCCTTGATAGCAGAAAGACTTCCCACTACCACAAATATCTGGGCAACTCAGAAAGACAAACTAAAGTCCTGAAACCAGCAAATCAGGGATATTGACAATTCTAGTATAGGAAAAGGCAGGGAACGAGCAAAACAGATAGTATCTTTTTGTGAGATTAAGCAGAAATAAGCAATTTAGCAGTAAATATACACAGAAAAGGTTGTGGCACTTGAGTGTGATGCCTACAGTAGTAAATGCAGTTTAAATTAATAACTTTAAGTTGAATATCAAAGTGCACACACAGTAAAATGATTTAACAGTAAAATGCAGCAGAAATAACAACAGAACCACAGTAAAAACGGCTTTTAAAGTGTGATAAGAAAAAACAGTCAAGAAAAAGAAAAAAAAAGATACTTAGAATCAGCAAAAAGTCTTTCCTTCTTGTTTCTGGTGCTATAGTAGTCTGCAGGGTGCCCAAACAGGATCTACCGAGCTAAAACAAGCACAGACCCATGCAAACACTGTTTTTTTAACTCAGAAATTGTAAAGGGATAGAGTCAGCCCAAAACAGCCAATAAGGTTCAATTTCAAAGATGGAAACCACCCCTCTTGTGACAGAAAGGCTGCTCAATGCTTACCACTCTCACTGATAAGCAGAAAGACTTCCCACTACCACTACAAGGTCTGGACAACTCAGAAACACAAAGTAAAGTCCTAAAACCAGTTAATCTGGGATCCAGACTATTCCAGTATAGGAAAAGGCAGGAAATAACCAAAACGGGTAGGATTTTTTGTTTTTTGGGTTTTTTTATGTGAGATTAAGCAGAAATAAGCAATGTAACAGTAAATATGCACAGTAATGTGAGTGTGATGCCTACAGTAGTAAATGCAGTTTAAATAAATAACTTTAAGTAGAAAATCAAAGTGCAGACACAGTAAAATGCAGCAGAAATAACAACAGATCCTCAGTAAAAATGGCTTTTAAAGCGTGATAAGCAAAAACAGTAAAGAAATGCCAAAAAGATACTTAGAATCAGCAAAAAGTCTCTCTTTCTCATTTCTGGTGCTGTAGTAGTTTTCAGGATGCTAAAACAGGATCCACCGAGCTAAAACAAGTGCAAACTGATGTAAGCATGGGTTTTTAACTCAGAAAGTTGAAAGGGATAGAAATAAGCCCAAAACGGCCAATAAGGTTCAATTTCAGAACTGGAAACCAATCCTCTTGTGACAGATAGGCTGCTCAATGCGTACCACTCTCACTGATAACCAGAAAGACTTCCCACTACCACAACAAGGTCTGGACAACTCAGAAACACAAACTAAAGTCCTGAAACCAGCAAATCTGGGATCCGGACTATTCCAGTATAGGAAAAGATGTGAAAAGAGCAAAACAAATAGTATTTTTTTTGTGAGATTAAGCAGAAATAAGAAATTTAACAGTAAGTATGCACAGAAAAGGCTGTTGCACTTGAGTGTGATACCTACAGTAGTAAATGCAGTTTAAATTAATATCTTTAAGTTGAAAATCAAAGTGCATGCACAGTAAAATTATTTAACAGCAAAATGCAGCAGAAATAACAAGAGAACCACAGTAAAAATTACTTTTAAAGTGCGATAAGCAAAATCAGTCAGGAAAAAGCCAAAAAGATACTTAGAATTGACAAAAAATATCTTCTTCTTGTTTCTGGTGCTATAGTAGTCTGCAGGATGCCCAAACAGGATCTGCCGAGCTAAAACAAGTGCAAACCCGCACAAACATGGGTTTTTAACTCAGAAAGTTGAAATGAATAGAAATCAGCCTAAAACAGCCAATAAGGTTCAATTTCAGAGCTGGAAACCACTCCTCTTATGACAGATAGGCTGCTCAATGTTTACCACTCTCACTGATGAGTAGAAAGACTTCCCACTACCACAACAAGGTCTGGACAACTCAGAAACACAAACTAAAGTCCTGAAACTAGCAAATACGTGATCCAGACTATTCCAGTATAGGAAAAGGCAGGAAACGAGCAAAACAGATAGTATGTTTTTGTGAAATTAAGCAGAAATAAGAAATTTAACAGTAAGTTTGCACAGAAAAGGCTGTCACACTTGAGTGTGACACCTACAGTAGTAAATGCAGTTTAAATTAATAACTTTAAGTTGAAAATCAAAGTGCATGCACAGTAAAATTATTTAACAGCAAAATGCAGCAGAAATAACAACAGAACCACAGTAAAAATGACTTTTAAACTGCAATAAGCAAAATCAGTCAGGAAAAAGACAAAAAGATACTTAGAATTGACAAAAAGTGTCTCCTTCTTGTTTCTGGTGCTATAATAGTCTGCAGGATGCCCAAACAGGATCCGCCGAGCTAAAATGAGCACAAACCCAGGAAAACATAGGTTTTTAACTCAGAAAATTGAAATGGATAGAAATCAGCCCCAAATGGCCAATAAGGTTCAATTTCAGAGTTGGAAGCCACTCCTCTTGCGACAGATAGGCTGCTCAATGCTTACCACTCTCACTGATAAGCAGAAAGACTTCCCACTACCACAACAAGGTCTAGAAAACTCTCAGCAAATCTGGGATCCAGACTATTCTAGTAGAGGAAAAGATGGGAAATGAGCAAAACAGATATATATTTTTTTGTTATACTGAACATGTTAGGTATTGAATGGGTGTTTCAATATTTGATGGAACAACATATATTTAGTGATAGTAAGGTTGAATTACTTTGCTTTTTACTTGAGTTGGTTTTATATAACAATGTATTTGTTTTTGATGGTAATTATTTTTTGCAAAGAGATGGCATAGCAATGGGCACATCATGTGCCAACAGCTATGCCAATCTCATCATGCTCATTTTGGAACTTAAGTACATATTGGCTGATACATATGGAGAACACATTATTTTACAGATGTTTTGTAGATGATTTATTTTTGATTTGGAAGAGTACACGAGATGACTTGGTTAAGTTTATAGAAGAGATTAATGCTAGTACTACATTTCTGAGATTTACAGCTGAATATGCGAAGGTAGAAATGCATTACTTAGATGCACTTAGTTTCAAGCAGTGGACAGATGGATACTTCACTATACAGGAAACCTTGTTAAAGAAACAACCTTTTACACTGAACAAGCATGCACCCTAAATATGTATTTGATAAAATAGTATAAGGGCAAGGACTTAGAGTCTCAAGGGTGAATGTCAGTGAAGGCAATTATATGGCTGAAATGAAAGACCTCGAGAATAAGTTTGTGGATAGGGGCTACAAGAGGTGTAATTTACAACAAGTATTGAATAAAGGCTCTGATGTTAGAGAAGGTAGAGGCAGGCCCTTCTTTTCTTCAAATCTACCTTCTATTTGCCACAAGAGACTAAGTGATGGTAAATGCAGCGTACCAGTGACTTATTCTTACACTACGGGGTATGTCTTGGATATTATATGGAAGCATTGGCTCATTATAACAATGAATAATGATCTTCAAAAGATAGTGGGTGAACAACATAACTTTATCATTAAGAAGAAATGAGCTTTAAAACAGATGCTTTGTTATCCAAAACAGTTTATTGATGGTAAAACTACTAGGAATAAAATGGTTTCCACTTATAAAGCAACTAGACCATGTCATACTTGTAAGTGCTGCAGTTATATTGACACTACTGGTATGTTTATATATCCAGATCAAGGTAAACAGTATGTGTTTGATGTTCTACCTACTTGTACTTCTTCTCATGTGGTTTATTTAGCATGTTGCACTGCCTGCACAAAGTTTTATGTAGACAAGACTGATAGACAGTTGAAGAAATGTATAGTTGAACACTTAAGACATATAAATAATAGTACTGAGTGCAGTGCTCTTTCTAAACATGTGAAGCTCACCTCACATACACATTGTTTTAAGTTTCAGGTTATACCACAGGTAGCAGCTACTAAGAGCCTGGGTGATGTTAGGAATGCTACTGAAAGCTTAGAGAGCAAGTGGATAGCTAGGTTAAGGTCTGATTATGGTTCAGGACTAAATGATAAAGTCCTCCTTAAAACTTTATTACAGACACGCTCACTTTTTAGATGAGCTTTATATGCACTTATGTGCATTAGTTGATTTTAAGTTTATTTCTTATTTTTTTAATTTGTATTACATTTATTGTTTGTATTCTTGTAATGGCTAATTGTTTAATTGGTTGATTTGCTAGTTGAATTTCTATATATATTGCTGTGTGTGTGACTGCATTTTTATACTGACATCTGAAGAAGCAGCAAGAACTGTGAAAGCGCTTATGTCATTTTAAAATATA
This sequence comes from Protopterus annectens, assembly GCF_019279795.1. Classification (NCBI taxonomy): domain Eukaryota; kingdom Metazoa; phylum Chordata; order Ceratodontiformes; family Protopteridae; genus Protopterus; species Protopterus annectens. The sequence continues at coordinate 1,045,206,178 of NC_056731.1, forward strand.
AGATTGCTCATTTTATGCTGATTGCCTGCTGTCATCTCATCATTCTACTTTTCTGGACTGTTTTACTCTGGTTTATCTGTTTGGTGAGAAGTTTACACAGCACATGTTGGTCGTTTTCTCCTGATCCTTAAAAGTTGATTTGGTAACTCGTAGATAGTAGCCCAGCCTTGTCTTTGACCAACATGTGTCCAAGGTAGTATGAACATCCTTCTATGTTGTTCAACATATAGGCAAGGGCATGGCATCTAGGTCAAGAGAAGTCATCATACCATTGTACTCAGCTCTCATCAGACCCCTCATAGAGTGTAATGCCCCTTTGGGTATGTACGTGACCAGACTCATGCAGCAATTGAAATGCTCAAAAAAGTTTCTAGCAGAAAGAATACAAGAAGTAAACACAATGTCCTCCTCTGATTGCCTCAAAACCCTGTCTCTTTACTCACTATTATGCATACTTCTGAGGGATGATCTTTGTCTGGCATATAGGGCATATGTGAACCCTTTTTTGATGAATATTTTCCATATCTGCAAAACAAACAGAATCAGAACTACTAGATTAAAACACCTATCCCAGGATTCAATAAAATCTGTGTAGGCACTGTTTACAGCCTACAAGGACTTTATTTGTGTACACGGCTATGGTCGCCACCTGGCAGCACACTATACATATCAATTAAGGAGCACTGCAGAGGGAGATCAGAGGTGCACAGATATTGAATCCATGCAAGTAGCAGTGTCGAGGCTGTACTGTATTTGTGGACTATCCAGATAATGGTCTGGACCGATAGTAAGTACAGGTCAGCAATTTTTTTTTTTTTTTTAAGTTTAATGTACATTTGCATGGTGCTGCATGGTGCTTAGCGATGCTAAGCTGCACTTATACATGTGCACCTGACATTTGTTATATGTCTAAAAGTAGAAAAATGATGTATTTAATTATTTTGGTTGTGTTGTGCTTAGCAATGCGCAGTCCCACCCCACGTAGCTTCACTGTGCACCACTGACAGAGGTCATAGTAGTATATGTGAAGATACATTGTTTCCTTGCACTATCCAAGTAGCTAGACAGATTGAGTGATGAGGTATAGTGTAGTAGGTATTGGGTTAGAGTACTGATATACTTTATATATATATTTTTTTTTGAGAATGAGTCAGCTGACTGAAACATCAGTGTAATGTAAACTAAAACATAGTTATATTTAGCAAAGCTGCGTGAAGCTCAGCCTTGCTTAAACAGTCGCTGCTGGTTTGTGCTTTGCTCAGCTCCACAGAAACATGGTTAACAGTCCACAACATTTGTGCACTGAGCAGCTTCGCTTACATTCGCTTAAAAGTGTTTGTGCGAGTTAGAGAGAAGCTAAGTGACATGCAGATTTTTTGAAAGTTGCAGTATGACGTATAAAGGTGGGAATGCATCCCATATAAAGACCAATATGCAGGAATTTCACACCATTCATTGTAGTTGTTACTTGGCTGCTGATATGCCTGGTGGTGTTGGTGAGGGAGTGCACTTTTGGGCACAGAGATGGGGTGTGCAGGAGTTCAGAATATTTGTTGGCCTCCTGGTTCACAACTATGAAGCCCGGCTACTGCAGGGAGATTACCAGGGTGCAGAATGTAACTCTGAGGCCCTAGGATGGGTTGGCTAGGGACCATACAAGTGCTCCTGGTATCCCCTCACTGCTGAGCAGTGTTATCACCAATATGATGACCTGAAACGAAGGAAGAGTGGAACGTTAGACACCTGGGTCCAAGAGGTATGGGCTGTGCACACCCCACATATATGTAAGTATGTTTCCCAGTGATTTATAAGTATACAAACTGAATAAGTGCAAAACTGGTATGCATGATGCTTTCTTTCTCTTACAACAGCTGCAGACGAGTGAATTTGCAGTGTGCAGTCTCATGCAGGCCTTCTGGCCAGGATAAGGCGTGAGTGTGGTGAGTAGGAAAAAAGCTAAGAAATAACCTAATTTATAATGTACTGTCAAGATTAAAAAGTATTTACAGACTTTGCAGTCCTAACAGTCAGGTATAACATACTTTAGAAATGTAATATGTTTAGTAATGTGTCAGTGATTCCCTTTTCAGTAACACAATAGGTAGATAACTTTGACTACATCCTTGCCACTTTTCAAACAGAAAATTAAACAATACTTTCAAAATCATTGGCTTTGTTCCTGTAGTACACCTGACTAACCTGTGTCTTCTCCACTCTTTTTCATCTCTGCACTTCATTAGTTCTATTCCTTTTACTGTTAGTTTTTAAATATGTACTTTCTGCACAATTATGTGATATTTAATTATCTGCATATTTTTAACTTGATTTTCTTGAGTTTATCCTCACTCCAATGTTTTCTATTTTCTCTGATTGTAGTTTTATCTTAGAATAATTAGATTTATATCTTATTGTAATTTTTCTTAGCTTATAGTGGAGCTTTTCTCCTCGGGCCTCTGCTGAAAATGGACATGTATCCAGCCAGACTAGCCCGGTCAACAAATGTAAAATAAAAATAAAATAAAAATAAAGTTCCTACCTGAAATAGTAAACCAAATTAAGTCAAGTAACCATGCATTATTTTGTAGTATAGCTTACAAACATCAGTTGAAGTTGTGGTCTACTGAGATTAACAGCCACTGTTATGCTGTGCTCATTGTGTGAAAATATGCTGTAGATTACACTCAGGTAATGACGAGGGTAAATGGGTTATTACTTACAGGTCTGACACAGCTATCTGTGCTGTACATGCCAGAATTGAAGCTACAGTAATAAATACATTATAAAGGGTGATGGTGCTGAGATATGTACTGTTTCAAAATAAGAAGTGCTCACTAGTCTTGTAGTCACTGCATGTGTGTCCTAATCTAGCACCAGTCAATTGCACAAAGGAAATGAATAAAGACTGCTGAAAAAATGTCTGATAAATGTAGTGCAATACCTACTGTAAGTTTCAATCTGTGTTCTGCCCAGTTTATGTCATATAATGCCGTAAAGTCCACCCACTCAAAGATGAAGGTATATGGGTAAGGTAGCTGACATTATGGCCAGATATGCATGTGTATAAATGCCAAATTCTAAGATACATTACCAATAAAGGTATAAAGCAGGATTTTGCATTGAGAAGTAATCCATTCAATTAACTGTGCAGTATGGCTGCATTCACTGCATGTGTGCTCCAATCTGACACTTGTCAAATGTAAAATATAAATGAATAAAGACTGCAGAAAATATTGTCTGATAAATGTAAAGCAATGCCCACAGTAAGCTTCAAGCCTCTGTTATGGCATTTTCTAGTTAAATAATGCTGATTATTCCTCCAACTCCAGGAACAAGGTATATGGGTAAGGTACCTCAATTCTGGGCAGATATCCATGTGTATAAGTGCCCGATTTTCAGGATCAGTATCCATAAAGAATAAAGCAGTATTATGCCTTGATAAATACTCTTTTCCAATAAGTGTGACGTATTCCTGTATGCACTTCCATGTCTTTCATAATCTCACAGCCATCAGCTGTTAAATTTAGTGCACCTTTCCTTGAATCACAGCTTGTGGGTTCTAATTCCATGGCAGCCAACTAAGAAATCACTGGTTGTCTACTTCACTTAGAGCACACAAACATACCACTCAACTATCATGATTTTTCAGAATGTAATGACTAATGCCCCATATGTATGGTCATTGATTAGCAGATAAATGGCATTACTTGGAATGCAAGTTATTGGCAAATCAATTTACAGAACATCTTGGTAGTAATGTATGACCACACTATGTACAACTGTTCCCTGTAGTTGTGTACCTGCATTTGTTAGTTCTAGGCCCATACTGCCCCATGCTAACAGGTTGAGAGCTATGTAAATGTAACATCATCTAAACAAGCATTGGTGTCACTGTACACACAAGTGACACTGCACACTTGTAGAAGTATGTATTACTAGACTGTGTAGTAATATCAACTGCAAAGTCACTAATGGTATGCTTTTCTCTCTCAACCCACCGCTTACCGTCTCTAATTTGTTATTATGAAGTTTATTAATTTATTACTTATATTATCACTATTTGTTATTATGGTTTGACATTAATGTGTTCTGTTAAACTAACTGTTATTTTGCCATTAAGGATTATGTCATACTGGTTTGCTGTTACCATACCTACCATTGTTATTTATTGTTGTGTTCCTCATAATATTCCCTAATATGTATTTGGCTTAATCAATATTATTGTCCATTATGTTAATGCTAACATTGGCTTGCTTATCAGTTATCTTACCTTATGTTTATATCTAATTTACTACAGTGTGACACGGTAGGACAGTTCCACATGATCCCCCTACCTTGCCTAAACTGGCCATGGCACCAGGGCCAAGCATGTGTGAGTTGCAGCTTGGTGATGCCCCCTCTGCTGCTCCTGCACTACCTGCAGTGTTGAGTTGTTCTGCCCCACAGGCTGTGGCTGCGGGCCCCTCTGGGAGCAGAAGTGGAGGGGTGATTTTGTCCCCTGTCAAGTACTGCCAGGTATGTTGCACAGGGTGGCTGTATGAAATTTCAGTGAAATCCTGCGCCAGATGGGGGCATGCTCAACATCTTGGTAGGCCAGCCTCACCCCACATGTCAGCTTCCACCACTGCCAACCCAGGAGCAGTGAAAGAGCAGTGCTGGCAGTCCAATGGGTGAGGACTTGAGTCACACTGCTACCCTGTGGATGCTCCTTGGACTGCAATTCCACAACACCCTCCCCCTCCAAGGTGTTCACCCCACTCTTGTGTCATATACAAACCCTGTCTGCTGTCTTGTCTGTCTTGTTTGTCTGCAAATGCTTCCTCTCCTTCCCAACTTACCTCACCCACACATACCTATGCCCCTTCCCCAACATTCCACTCTCACCTTAAAAAAATGAGCACCTGTCCCACAAAAAAAAAAAAAATCACCCCATGCATAACTCTTCATTTTGCATACGTATGCACTGGACATACTTAATTTGGTCCAATTGGCTTGACAATGCAGTTTGGTTGTCATCACCCCTCTCTGGGGGTGACAGTCCAAATTGAGCTAAAAATTCTGTCACAGTGCACAGTTGTTGCTGACAAAGTAATGGATAGCTATGGTTCTTTCCTATACCCGCCTGTACATCCCTATCTGTCTTTCACTGTGTTTTTCCCCCTGCTTGCATCCCTTTTCACCATTGTCCTTTCTCCCCATGTTTCTTTTCTTTAAAGGTTTTTTGCATGACGTGGCGCAGAGCACTGCATCACTTAGCTATGCTAAATAGATCTACATTTTATATATGCTTTTGCTAAAAAAATTAATCACATTCTAAATGTACACCTGTGCCCTGTTTTGAGCCCAGGACCTTTCTACTTGCACGACAGTGGCTCAACCCACCAAGCCAAACAGCTGCTAATTAACACAGGTGTTTAAATGAAAACATAAGCTACTCAAGTTTTCATCATTAAGCATGTTTAAGCAATGCTAAGCATCATGCCGCACAGCGCAAACCAGCTGAAAGAAATATAGTAAAATATTACTATAATTAATACTCCCCTGGAGAAATACATTGCTCTAAAGCCAAACACACAACAACAAATGTAAGTAAGGTATGTAATATCAGGTAACCATGCAAGTATATGTACAACATGTAACAATGTTGTGTCTTTCGGCTTTTCCCGGTTAGGGGTCGCCACAGTGGAACTCCGGTCCGCTAATGATTGGCAGTTGATTTTTACATGTCGAGTTGCCAGCCCTGATGCACAACCTTCAACGAAGGTATGCCCATTCACGCATGTCTCCACGCAGAAGACGCACTAGCTGAGAATTGAACCGGACAGCGTCTTATGTGAGGTGACAAATACACTTCCTAAAACATTAATGTAAAAATAGGATTTTAACTGGGACTCTAATAGAGAAATACAGCATTCTAAAGCAATACAATCTGGACAAACCCATAAATAAACTGTGACAAAGGCCCAAAAACTGTAACATTTTTTTCAATATTGCTCTTACAAACTTAGAAGGAAGATGGACTAACAGGTATTGATTTAGCATGAATGTTCTGAAGTACATGGAATTCTGAAACTCAAATGTCTGTCATTATTTTCTAGCTTCAGTCTATAATGTTTAATACTAATTTGCCAGAAAACTACAATGTAATGAAAAACAGGCATAGAATATAAGAGTAAAATCTGGACAGTCTCTAAAAATCTGTACTGATGAGAGGTATGCATGTAAGTGCTGTGTGTAACAGCAGATAACTGTGGAATGATATGTACAACATGTAAAAATACACCTGCCATCTCAGCGACACTGCGCTCACTCTGTAAAATGCCTTGCACACAATATTTTTTTAGTACATGTGGTCTAGATTCAGCTACACATGGTCCTGGGTTCAACTACAGCTGCCTCTCCCAATGAAAATACATGTATGTGGATATCAACATTATATATTGTCATGTGTATGCCTGTCTTATCATCTATATATCCACCCAAAGCAGAACAGATGGAATGTCTGCATCTAAGTAATAGAAGAGAAAGGCCTACAGTTAGGACCACTCTTAACTACTCCTAGTACAACACTAGAAAGTGCAGAGAATGTCAAGTCATGCATCAGCCTGAATTCCCATAGGATTTTGAAATGTGTACTGAAATTCTGTCCCAGTAATATGACACTGCAGCCCACATGGTTTGGCACCTATCCAGCTGTGTGACATAATGGTTAATCCACCTCCCCTTACCTTTCACTAGGACACACCAACCATTTTGCCTTTGATTATGGTACTGCTACTGTTGGCTAACATACTCACCTTAAATGCATGCCTTAATTTGCAGTGGAATGGGTATCCTCAATCTGGCTCTGTTTCTGCAACAAGGATGCCACAGCTCCCGCACTTACTCTTACAGCTTGTTGTTCTCCAAAGTGTTCACACTGTCTGTCTATGCCTATTGCCTACATCAGCTCCAGCTTCAACTTCAGCCAGTAGCACACACATCTGTATGTAAAATGTAGCTGCTACAGACATATTCTTTGCGATGATGTATCTTTAAAGCATAAGCCCTTCTGAGAACCATAATGATTACATGTCATTGATCTCCAGATTTGTTACACCTACACAGGAAGTACAGTACATCAAGGGTGGAATATTGTTTCTCAATGTGGCACACGGTTCCTTTATAATGATTATAATAGCACACTGCTATTTGTTTGGCACTGTTGTTTTGACATATTATCAGGTGGACTACCCCTAGGGGCTACACTATAATGGACTCCTGTGTTGGGTTTGTGATCATACAGCAGTATCTGTCATGGCACAAACAGGAATAGCTGACTATTGCTACTATCTTAGTTGCATCCACACCCTTAGTATGTTTGTACACTGTGGAATATGAGATGTGTGGTCAAGCAGTGGATGCTGCCAACCATTTTGTTATTGCTGTATCTCTCCATAGTGTACTGCCACTATATGATCCTGATATGTATTTCCCCTTTGTTGTCTTTCAGGAAAAATGTATGCAAGATGCCAGGGCCCTTTTACAGATGCCAAGAATGATATAATCCTGGAAGGCCTCCATCAACACCATGAACTCCTACTGTCCAGGGTCCAGGAGGAGGCAAAACAGGGAACAGTGGGCAGCATTGTGGGCTGACCTGTTATGTGATATTAATTCTGTCTGTCACCAGAGCAGGACATATGAGCAGGTCTGACCCTGTGCAACTGACATGATATATGCGGCACGTAGAAGAGAAGCAGATGTGGTCAGAGATTGTAGTGTCACTGGAGGAGGGCCTGCATTGGAACAACCACTCTCAGCCTCTGAGGAATTCCTGGCAAGCCTAGGAACACATGACAGCTACCAGGCATCCATCACACCATATATCGTGGAAGTGGGTTTCACAGTTTCCACACCAGAGGAGTGTCCAGGTAGGCTTAGTTTGATCAGCAATGGAATACTGTAGCATTCAGTGTGTCAGGGTGTACATAGTTTTATGTGGGTAACAGGTGTTGTATTTTGGGATGGGGTAGTTTAATGCAGTTTGAATCTTATGCTCAGATTTTGACCAACATAACAATTAACATAGTAGCTACTGTAAATGTGAGATATATATGGATATATTACCTTGTTATTGTGCAACCATGCAATGGTATTTACATTACCTCTACCTCAACATTTCACAGGTCTATCAAGAATTGACAAGGCTGTGGTCCTGCTCCTGGTAAGCACAACACTATTTTGTTACACGTGTACATTTATTGCACTGTATTTCCTAAAGTGGCATCCCAGGCCTGTTGGTTGGATTGATGTACTGGCAGTATGATTCCCAACTGCACAAATATTTTCTGACTGTGCACACTTTAGAATCATAACTGTGCCTTGTGGGTGTGACCACACTGATAGATGTGACAGTATTGTCAGGACATTACAGATTGCCATATGTGTCAACTGTGTGTGATATCAAATGTCAACAGTGTATCTCATTCTTGCTGATGAGATTGTTGTTTAAAGAACTTTTATTTACAAGTAACTACAGATGTTTGTTGGAAAATCATGTCCTCGTGTCCTACTAGATGAGGTTGGGGGTTAAACAGGTCTGTAATAGTGACAACTGTGTATACAGTTTAACATATATTGCAACATAGTACTGCAGAGTGTAATAGTGCAGGTATTAATGTACTGCTTTTCCCTTTTTTATCACAGGTGACCGGGGGGGGGGGGGTTACTCTCTGTTCCCTTCACAACCTGATGTCAGTGTCTTTCAACTTTGATGATGCTGGTGGCTAAAGTGAGGCCAGGTGAGGGTTGCAGGGGCTGAATCTGTCCCAGAGGTTTATATCCCTCTTCTGTACACAGTCAGTACACCTACACATACCCAGTTCTCAGAGGCCACAGATATTGGACAGTCAGAGGGTGGGGACATTGAACAGGAAAGTGTGGCAACTATGGCTGCAGTGAGTGTCAGTACTGGCAATAGCCAAAGAGCTGGCGAGATTCCACACAGGTGGATTGATAGGGGTGCTGATAGGAGGCCTGCTGTTCTTCCATCACTTGTTGCAGGTGTCTCATCATGGGTCACTCGGCGTATGTTTTGGGCCTTCATGGAGGCACAGACATGTTCTGAAAGGAACTCCAGATGAATGCTCAGGGTTTTGGATGCAGCACAGTCTGACATCTGTTGCTGTCTCCACCATTGCTGACACCCTGGATCGCTTGAGTGATGCATTGGAAAGACAGTGATCTCTGAAAGATGGCACACTATCTGCCTTGGGATGCACATTGTCTGTGTTGGAACATCTGGTTGGAGTTGAGCATTGGACTCATGGATGTAAGTCAGCAACTACATCATCTAAAGGTCCACATGGCCATGCACAATCATGGTCCCGTAGTGACAGTACATCCAGCACTCCAGAGTGTAGTGTGCTGTCCACAACAAGATGTGGCAGGCCATGGGGTCATGGTCCTGGGCATTCCCGTGGAGGACATGGTCCCAGCAAACAGCAGTTACCATCAGGTACTAGCATGGCTACTGACCTTCGGCATGGAGGTGCCAGTGCCACTCCTGGCAGAGCTAGTTCCTGTGTTCAGGGGTGGAGACGGTGAACTGTCAGCTCTACCATGCATGGTTCAAAGCTGTGCAACATACACACACCTAGGGCTAACTGTGTGCTTGACTGTGTTTACATACACATGTACACACCATTTTTACAATCAGATCACCTACAGATACACATGCCACATTTCCATGGCATATCTTGCCTGCTTCCCTTCCTGACTCACACACATGCTTTCATCCTATTGGGTCAGACTAGGCCTCACTCATCATCAGTGCAGGGAATTGGAGCTATGTGTCTGATGCACAGTGTGATTACATAAATTACTCTGTATTTGTGTAATACATTGTTGCCTTTGACATACCACTTGTACTGCACACTGACAGATACTGTGTGCTGACATATGTGATAAATAAACCACATCATGTTGTGTACCTTACATTGTATGATATCATAGTGGTTGTATACTAACACAATGAAAGTGTCTCATGGACTGTTTATTTTTCAGTTTCAAGATTCTGTTTGAGACAGCTGTGGATACACAGTGACATTAAATCCATAAACATCACAGCACAGGATGGAATGTCAGCACAGAAGAAGTATATATTTTGAAAGGTACAGCACTATAGGTATATGGCTCCATAGGTTTATATGTGTATAACAGGCTAACAAGGACAATGGCTTCATTCAGCCTACTCATGCATCACTAATATCTGACAAGATCTGATACCCTTGATAAGTGTCAGCATGCTTTCAGGAGCTAACACATCTATAGGCTGTAGTGATGGTGATGAACCATCTGCAATTTACCTGTGTCCATTACACAGATTTATCCTACACCAGTTATGAATGACTTGTTCCGCATCCCATTGTGTAACTTGCACATGATGTGCATTACAGTGGAAGTGTGCTGCACATGCATAAGGAGTCTGTTACATATAGGGTGTAATGTGCGGGTTACATACCTGTCTCTCCAGCATGTACTATTTATACCACAGTGAAGGTGTAGGTTTGTAACATAGCTAATACATGTGCTAGTCCTGTCTTGGGTATGCAGGAGGTACACAGTGGGATCTCACACCTGCCTGTATGGCAGCCATACACCTCTCCTCCAAACCATGCAGGAGACAGACTGCACATTCCTGGCCTTTACATGATCTGCATTGGACATGTTATCTACACTATGCATTAGTTTACCATGGAACCTCTGTGGGTTCATAGGTTCATAGGTTCATACTAGGCTATCTGCCCTAGGGCATTTATGCGCCTTCTGTCCTTGGTAACACAGAGGATTACCCATTTTAAATTAATGATCTCCCATCCACCTCGAGGTTAGTATCTTTTTAGAGTCAAGTGGGACTCTGCACAACCTGGACTGGGATTCCCACGATATTGTCCTAGAGCCTCATCATCCTCTGCCTGAAGTGGACGCATGTCCTGTAATTTGGAAGGGGATTTTTAAAGTTTCTGAAGTCCAGCATGTCCTAGGGATTTAGTTGCTGAGTGCTCCTATTCCATTAATTTATTTCAGTGCTGTGGTTTAAGCGCCGTAGCACAGCCATTAGCTGATTTTTGGTGAATTGAGGACAGTCAGGCACAGAGTTTCTTTAACCGAGACGGCATCACGGCATCTGTTTGAGGAGCTTCTTTAACTTTGTGAGAGAGTAGAGCTGGAGTTTCTCAGTTGCTGCGGGTGTCTGGCAAAAGGTACTCTTGATGAGGGCATTGGGTGTCTTATGGGCCTGATGGGGATGAGTAATTGTCTGGCGAAGACCTCCCTGAAGGGCATGTGAATCAATTCATGATGACCTCCCTGGCCTAAAAAGAATGATGAACCACTTTGGCCGCGTGGTTGTCAATTCAGGTGTGAAACTTGGGTCCTGTTTTTTGCTTCACTTCTTCTGGCATGGGTACGGGTCAGAGATTGTTAATTTGTGGAGGCACTGATGTTTTAATTAAAGGGATTGTATTACACTTTTGGCGTTTATTTGGGCCGCGTAAGCACTTTGTTTTTTCTATAGGGCTTGTTTTTGGAGGATACTTGTGTCAGCTGGAGAGTCTATTATAGTGCCCAGTTTGCAGTTTCTCTATGACTTGGTTTGAGAGGAGGCTTGTCAGTTAGAGAGTACTCCGAAATATATACCGAACAAAGAGAGGTCCCAAATTGTAGCCTTGTGGGATGGCACCCAACAACTTTGGTCCCTGGGCATCCCAGCCCAAGAGACCATGTGGAACTCTGCCCTTGGTGAGTTGACTGAGCACTGGTTGATCTAGGGTTTCTGTCCAGCTATGGTGAGCTTATTGAGCTTGTCCTGAGTGGGGTATTGTATCATTGTGGCTTTTGCTTAATGCCCAGGTAGGGGGTGGTTATATTCCCCATCCCTGAGCTTGTGGTGACTGTTTCATTTTTGTGACCAGGTTTTAGAGGCAGGATCACCCTTCCCTGTCAATGGCCTGGTGACTGTCCGATGATCTGCCTTTGTATCATTTCTAAGTTACTAGATGCAGTCAAAGCCAGCTGGGTAGATCAAACTGGGTAGGTCTTATGGATATTGATATTATCCAGGATCGTTTGGGCACCACCTTTGTTTTGCAGACCTAGCTAGGTCCGCTTATGTATGGGTACTTAACTCCATAGCGTGAGCTGAGAGCTTGAACAGTAGTTTTGTGTTTGGGTACCACTCTTCTTGGGTTCATGTAGGAGTGGTGGGGGACACCCGTAGCTCTTCAGTGGTGCTGTGTTGATTGCTTTGGGGAGGGCATGGATTACCTGAGGACACCGCCTGTCCCCATTGACACTCTTGCTGGATAAGATTAGCTAGCTTGGTGGGGAGCAGCTGAGAGCTGGCTGGCTGCGTCCAGCTAGTGGGTTAGCAATGTCTGTGGGTTGGTGTATTTCGAAGTATTTTGGACTAATTACAGGCATATCAGGAACAATGTCCAGGTTCCTAACATATTTAAAGAAAGCCTCCACATTATCCTTAGTGTCCTGTTCAAGCAAAGGTGTGATTGAAAGCTAAATTTTATGAGTTGATTACTTTTTTTTGCTAGTACTGATCAGACTTGCCTTCCTTTTTGGGATTTTGCTCTGTCTGAAGTTTTTTACACTCTGATTTGTGATGCCTTTTTTGATCAGGGGTCCCTTCCTAGCAGCGTCTGCCTTTGGAATGGGTTTTGTTTTCCACAGGGGATTGCATGATCCATGCATTCCTGAACCTGACATTAGAATGTGTTTATAAAGGAATTTGTTTATAAGGCATTCCGATTATCCAGAGGCCCATTGGCTTTGAAGGATTCCACTTTCGGTTTTGAGGAATGAGAATTTGTTTTAAGATTTGTTTTTTCAGTTTGGAGGATTTGGAAATTTTGGTTAGAGAAGGTTGGTCTGTGGTTTGAAGAGATTTGTTATGGTCCTAGAATATGAGTGGGGATACAGGTGGTCTGGAGCATAGAGTCTGGCATTGGTGCACCCATGGTGGTGAGCATTGAGTCCTCTTGTAGGTGGTATGAATGTGTTCTTGTGGAGTGGGTAAATGTGTTTCACAAGTTGTGAGGGCTAGGAACCTTGGGCTAGAGTTGTTGTGCTTGAGGTCTATGGTTAGGTGCCAGATGGGTGTTCAAGTTAGTAGTGTTTGGAGAGAATGGGTATTTTCCAGTGTTCTCAGGATTTCCTACAGGGTTCCTGGGTTTTGCAGGAGGGTGGTGGAAGGGTGGCTATGGGGTGTAAGGGTAAGGCTATAACTGTTAGCAGTTTATTGCACTGTTCTAGTGCTTACGTTAGTCTCTACACACCGTGGTTGTGCCACCAACCTTTGGTGTGGGTATTATTGACCCTCATTGATACTCCTCCTTTTGTTTTGCAGGGGCCGAAAAATGAGGTGATACATGAGTGAGGGTATAGTGCTGGGATTGCTCTAAAGGGGCATGAACTTTGTTTCTGTTACTACTGAATGCGATGTTCACCATCCATGAAGGAGAGTTTCGAGGTCGCGCAGCATTGAGAGTTTAGACTTTCTCTGAGGTTTAGTAGCATTTAGTTTAGTGCTCCATGGCAATGATACTGGAGGTGGGTTTGTCTTTGAGCCCTTGCCTAAAAAAAAAAACTATGGTTTATGGTGGTAGCAAGAGCCTTTGCAGGGGTGACAAGCCTAGGGGTGACAGGTGTAAAGCGAGAAACAAGAAAGCTTGTCATCCCAGGGTCATCAGGCTGACAGGCATTTTGAATGACACAATTAATGCAATGCACTTAAGCGAAAATTTGGGAATTGATAATCTTGTCTTCATACTTCATTCTCATTGGTAAGATGCTGGGCCCTGCTACAGAAGGGTCGCAGGGGGGGCCACCGGCCTGGGCTACCAGAGAGCTTCTCTCTTTATCTTAGCATGTAGTCAGGAGGTACGTCTCAGGTCATTCACACCAGCATGGACAATGACTGAGTCATATTTGTACTTGTCAGATATGCCTGTCTAGTGGCATAGCAAAGGTGCCATTGTACTCCATGATAGGCATGATGATTGCCAAACACGGTATAACAATGACAATCTGGGATTTACATGCCATTCCTTTTTCTAAAGGTTTTACAAAACTGAATTAATCCCCACATCTTAATGACTAGTGTCAGTCAAAGGCTAGATCACTGTCTGCGTCCATAAGTCCCTGAGTAATGGATCAACTGTGTGTGGTGTGCAGACACTGCTATATTTTCTAGGGATGGATGACTTCCAAAAGGATAGTATTGTACATTCCTTGGCATTTACTATTTGTCAGTGGCTCTGACAACAACTGAATGTGTGTCTCAGTCCATCCTGGATAACTGTTGGCTCTGTGTGGGATTCAGTGTCATCACCTAATCTGCAAGCATCTGCAAATATAGTCAGTCAGAGGTCACTGACAATGGCTGTGACTACAGAGAAGGGAATGGCTCACGGGGTACTCCATGAATGATTTCTGAGGGAAGTGTACTCATGACAGAGCTCATTTTGGCAGTGCACTACAAAATGTTATCTACCCGGATAATGACTATCAGACACTTACATATCCACCAGCTGACATACTACTTTGTAAATAACCTATGTAATTTTTCATCAATGCCTGATGGATTAATATCGTCAAATGCCTTGTCAGGCCATGGTAGATGGAGTGATTCATATCCCCTTCATCATAGTTTAACAATCAATGAGGTCCACTGGTTAGGGTAGGCATGATCTACCCTTGATCAAAACAAATTGTGTGTGGTACAGTGTCTGTAGGTATATGACATTGTTACTGATCATTTCCATGAAAACTCATGCCATGGCTTTAAATATCAGACAGTTGAGAGATTTGGGTACAGTGTGTGGCACTACATGCTAGTTGTCCTCTGTGCAACTAACTATTGCAGGTACTTACATCATGTTCTCCAAGAAAATAGTCATCCAAGGTGTCTCTGCCTTTACAGAGCACAGACAATCAATAGAGGGAAAGATAATACTTACACCCTGTGAAGGTAAGGTGGGAGGTTTTACACAAGTATTCTGCATTTGGACACTACTCAAGCAGTGTGTACTGAAAGGACACAATTACCTTGTGAAGAATGTGGAAAGTAGGGGAGTCCCCTGAATTGCTGGTGCCTAGCTACTACTAATGCATCTCTCACCACAACCACTGTCTCCTGGAATCCATGCTCCAATAATGTTTCTCTCAGCAGAAACACAATGTTACTATGAAGCCCATGATGAGAAGCAGGAAACAGCCTCTTAGTTCATTCGCATAGTTGTCCCATGTCATGCTAGGCTCTGTAGGCTTCACATAGCCTTTTCCAGGTAGAGGCCTTGATTAGCAACCTGAGCAATCAGTTGAATTTTGCATGTATTATGCCTTCTGTCTCAGGGTTGGTGGTATTTTACTAGGGTACTGACCAGATGATGACATGGGGCACAGCTGCAGCATCACAATATAATGGGCAGTGTCCAATGACATAGATGTCCAAGGTTGGTCAAACAAGCACAACAGTGGTGGTGGTCCATGTTATGTGACACTGTCACTGTAATTCATGAATCCTGCCTTCAACAACTTATGGTGGATATCTGAATAACATGGCTCTGAGGCCTACTGCAGAGGACTGGCCACCTTTGACCAAAGTGTGTCAACCTGCCACATGTCCTAATTATGTCATACCTTACAGTTATGTACCTGGAAGATATGTCTGTGTTCCCACATCATGTAACACAACATCCAGTTTGCTGTCTGGTTGCTTGACAGGCATTGCAGACTTGCAAGGCCAAAGTCATGTTTGCAAAGTTGAACAAGTCTTCTGTATGGGCATGGACATCCACAACTTCATTGAAAGGACTGCCTACAAACACTGTGTGTCAGGTTGTCAACCCCAAGGGTGTAGCAGCATGACCCTAATTTTGCTGGACTTGCACAGTGTCACATTTGTAAGTATGGTATTGCGTCCAAGCCTAATAACAGAATTATGGTTAATCCAAGGGCCACATGCCTGATAAAGCATTGTAATCACACAACCATTTTATGGCACACTGTCAGGTGCTGTGTTACCTTAGGGAACCTACGTAAAGGTAACAACATGCTACATTTCACCATCTGTCATGACACTGTCTCATGATGGCCTGCTGTGACATACACACAAGCATGACTATATTGCTAATGACATTATCAATGACTGCTGATGAGATGTGGAAAGTGTCCCCACCCCTCTACTTCCATGCTGCACAAATACAATGCGTGAGACATATGACTGTATTACAAACCTTTATTCCATGGTGTCTCACACACCAATTGATACATATAGTAATGAGCATTTTGGCAATATGCACAGCTCACATCCTGCTCCACCCACACTCACAGCACACACACCTGCAGGTATGGAACTCCTTACCAGACACTTTTCCCAAACAACAGACACCTCAGAAAACCATATACAAGCTCGGTACACATACTCATACCTCTGGAGACCACAGTACACATAATAACTCATGCAGCACTGTCTCACTGGTCAAACACCTGAAGCAAACCACAAAATCAAACCTATTATTCATATGTGATTACATCGTGAGACCCATTCATGTCCATGTCACCAGGCTACATATGGGAACGGTCACAATTAGCTATCTGTGGGTTGACACAATATGCCATGTTAGGCATTAATATTAGGTAACATACCAATGACATCATAATTCCTGTGGGTGTGTATGACTCGGAACATACGTCACCGGACTATATACAGACACATGACTGAGCTTAGACTCTGTATGTCTCTCATGGGTATGCCCATAGCTTCCAGCTGCATTTGACCCTCACCTAGGATGATGGCTCAATGCACATGGAAAATGACTGATGTCAATAATTGCCTTAAGATGTGGTGTCATTGTAAGGGGATCTATTACATGTCCATCTGGGATGACTTGCTCAACACACCTCAATGCTCTGCCAGAGATGGTCTTCATCTGTCACCCATGGGCTGTTGAGTACTGGCCAAGGCTGCTGATGCCCCCACAGTGCATCATATAAGCACTGTCTGGAGGTATAACTTTCCAGTGGGAATGCCATCTTCATACAACATCACGGTTATGCTTCTAAATGCTAGGAAAGGCAACACTAAACCCCATTCTGTGGAAGGTGCCCCCACCTTGAAATATGCAGACATTTGTGCACTGAAAGACACCTGGGTCAAGGCTGTAAACACTGCGACACCCATACCAGACAACACATCCTTCCACATGTGCAGACCTCAAACTGACAGCTTTCAAGTTAATGCAGGTGGTGTATACATATTCATTAAGGATAAATACACAGTGTGATCTCCCAGTGACAATGCAGGTGCTATTCTCAGCTGGAAAGGCATCTAATCACATGCAGATTGGTGAACAGTGTGATCTCCCAGAGACAATGCAGGTGCTATTCTCAGCTGGAAAAGCATATAATCACTCATTGCCAACTACAGGAGCAGCTCTATGAATCCAGACACCCATTGTGCTTATTTGAATGTACTTGTGTCTATCAAGATACATCAGTACACCATGGTTTGGGGTTACATTAAGTAACCACCAACTGTGTTGGTTATTCATGCATAAGCTCACTTGCCAAACGTTAGCCCACATCCTTCACTATAATGCCCTGGACCAGTGGTGTGATATCCCCACAAGGGGATCCAATGTACTGCATCAGGTGTTTTACAATATGAATGACCACTGCAGCCCCTTCATGGTGAGGTCCTCACTGGTGAGATCTGACCACAGATCAGACTCATTAAAACTAAGTTTCACACCTACACCCCCCCTGCAGAAAATACAGTAATAAATGTTAACAAAGCAATTTATCATCTCCTATGGAATGATTTACATAGCTTGACTGCACCTCCCCCTCAGATGGGACAGGCAAGTAGGCAGAGCTCTACACCAATGCTTCATGCAAACACCAATATAACTGTATACACTCGGCTGTACTTGACGGATGAAACAAGCTCCTCATGGCACAGCAAGCCTGCCTGGTGGACATCTGCCATTAGCAGGCTGGACAATAAGAGGTGAACATTGTTGTGTGACAGTTGGAGTGAGGGTGCCCCTAAAATGGATGTACATCCTCCTCAGCTAAAACAAGCACATAGTGTTGTTGTGATGTCATTCAGAAAAAGTATGTGACAAAATTAGTCTCCCCCACAAAAGACAACCACAATGCACAATGTAGCTACATGTGTAACCTCAGAGGAAAGGCCTAGATTGTTGGTGAACTCATACTTAATGATAACACATATAATGAGTCTGTACTCATAGTTAACCTGTTGTCCCACAGATTCTGAGTCAACTTCACTCTCCTGTCCCCACTCTACATGACATCTCTACAACCTGTCCCATACCATCTATATCTACAGAGCAGGTTGTAACTGTCCTCTCTATGGAGGAAACACAGCATCTACTGGACATGCTAACATCTCAGGTTGCATCCTACATGGAATCCAACAAGGATTACTAACACCACTGGGAACTCCTTGCACTTGTAATAACTGGCTACATCCCAGCTGACTGGACAATGGCAAGTGTTATCCCCTTGCACACAGGTGGTGCATCCACTGACCACCACAACTATAGACATATTTGCCTGAGCAACCATATCTGTCAGCCCATTGAGCAGATCATCACGGAAATGATCAGCAAAGATATGTGTAATCTGCAAACAGTTGACCGTACATAGTTTGGATTTCTGAAAGGAAGATCATGGCTGTTAAACCTGGTAGACATGTCTGAGGATGTGAATGAGGGGACATCAGGGCATACAATCCCCTGGATTTAGCCAAGCCATGTAACTGCATCACCCACTCGGGCATCACTGACAAAATCACGCAATTAGGCATCAATGGTAATAACATTATGGAGGTCACTAAGTGGTTCACTGATGGAACACATACTCAGAATAGAGGAATCCACCTCTAACAGCTGATCTATAACCAGCAGTGTTCAGCCGGGCTCAGCCCTAGGTCCTCTACTGCTTGGAATCCATTTAACCACAGTGCAAGGAAAACCTGAATATCAGTGGCTGACAATATTGGCTGATGTCTGCAAACTGTGAGCAGTCATGGAATCTGTGAGTTATGTCAATATCTTACAAGAGGGTATTGCTGAACAAATGCATGTTGACATACTAATGGCTGTAATCTTCATGCAAATACTGTATCTGTGTAGTATCATTTTCCATCAGTAACAACTATGTTCCTGGTAAGTAGCACATCAGTAGCAACACCTGATGTACATACTAAGGGGTGACAGAACTAGGGACACAGGCTTGGACACACAGGTTTACACCTAATGTACCTTAGATCACCATGTCTCCCTAGTAGTAAGAAGGGAGTCGTATGTCATGCCTGAGGGCACTGTCACCCAAAATGAATGCAGTCATAACCTCCATATACTCTACCCTAAGCATGCCAATATTGAGTGCAATGGCCATTTTGTAATGCACCTTTAGAAGCACTACTGGTAATTGTACACAACACAATGGTCCCTCACAAGGAAACTTCACGTCTTCAGAATCTATCCAATGATGATCATCTGAAATCACTGTCATTGTAGCCTGTGGCATACAAAATACTCAGATGTGATCTCTGCCTTGCATATGGGGCAATGTGTGACCCTGCTTGAGTAGAAATTGTGCATATCTGTAGGTGGCATGGTACACAGATTACTCACTGTCAGGACATTAACCTGGTATATGACAGTAGTAATACATGCTGGTGGGATAGATCTGTCTAGCAGACTTTCACAAACCTTTGAAACAGACTCCTGCCTAATGGCAAACAGAGCACCTCACCCCAGAAGCCATCTGTATGACTGGCTGGGTGGCTGTCATTTCACCACAAGGCTTCTGCCTGTGTCCCTCATGGGCAGGGGCAATATTTGTTCTTAGTGTGTATAAGAGTAAGAACTTGACTAGGATTGTATGGGCTGTAGGGCCATAAGGATACTAAAGTTCAAAACTTCTATGATCCCATAAACTGATATAAAATACTCTAACAGCCACACACACAAAACTGGCTACGTTAAGAATAGCAACAGTTCCATTTAATGTTCATAGGACACTGCACAGCACACGCACAGTCCAAGCTGTCTGCAAGTGGATTAGAATACCTATCTAATTGTACATATTACACATCACAGTATGTAACACAAGTGTCACACCTCATGTCTATGATTACTATCTCTTTAGGACATTTTATGCTTGATAGCATCAATAGGCCTTGTTGTGATGAGGCACTTGGAGGCCCACATCACCTGCTACAACAAGCATACTGCAAAGCCCTACTTCTTTCTATGTCACTGAGATGATCATATTTATGTCATATGGAGATACACACACAGAGTGGACTGGAATGAGATTAGAACCACTTCCTATCTAGTTTTACACACTACAAATCACAGTAGTTATCGCATGAGACATGGTTTAAGTCTGATGTTATAATGGCAGCTGGTAGTCTTAAGGTAGATGACATCAGCAGGCCTTGCAGAAGAGGGAAGTTTGGAGGCCAGCATCACCTTACAGGGACTAAACATACAGAACCATTGCAGTCTGGTAGTCAATGAGGGATTTGCAGTTGTTTTGCAGGGGGATGCGCGTGCGCGCGCACGCACACACACACACACACACACACACACACACACACACACACACACACAGTGGCCTGCAGTGAGATTAGAACCCCTACTTATCTAGTTTACATACTACAGATCATAGTACTTATCACACACCACCACTGATGTCAGTTTGATCCATAACTGCAGGCAAACTACTTGTGGATTACATAAACTAGGCTTGTGTTGAACAGTGTCTGTGGCCTGTAGAATGATAGTACTTCATACTGTTATCTGCATCTGGTAGCCTAGCAGTCAGATAACTGTTATTCATCCTAGATATGTGGCTACAGTTACCAGTTTGGCCACATGTGGCTGTTTGCATTTGGATGGGCAATCCTGTGGGCAGGAACAATGTGCCCTGTCCATGCTTGTGTACACAACATTATTCATTAGACCACCTGTTAACCTGTTGCGGTATGTGTGGTGACATCCAGCAGACACAGGAGTCTGTAGGTAAGTGCATTATGTACTGTTGAGCCCTTACTTTGGATCCTTTGAGCAACATTATAGATGTGCCATACTGCAGCTTTACTCACCACTATCAGGGTATGTAGGACAATACAGACACACATATTTATGTATATAACAGGGATGTATATATAAATGTAGCTCTGTGTGTAGGATATATATATATATATATATATATATATATATATATATATATATATATATATATATATATATATGTGTGTGTGTGTGTGTGTGTGTGTGTGTGTGTGTATATATATATATATGAGGAGAAACTAATATGTATATTTATATATATATATATATATATATATATATATATATATATATATATATATATATATATATATATATATATATATATATATTTATATATACATAGATATGTACGGGAGAGAGAAAGAGTTAGTCACAGACCGATATGTATACATATATGTATGTATGTATAGACATATCTATATATAACAGGTTATTCTGAGCAAGAAGCAACAGAATCGTGCTCTGTTTAACAAGTGTATGAGCATGCCCAGTGGGATTCTTACTACTTATAAACTGACGCCAGCCCACACCGACTTGTACTCCACTCCAGGATTTTGTATGTTACAGACAATGACATCTGTCCCTGTTTCTGCAGTACTGCACTTTACTCAAATTGTCCACGGCATTCTTCAATTGTCTGATGTAATTGATATATGACAGAGGTTAATAATATTACACCACACACAGACTGACAGTCTGTAAAAAAAATCATAATAATGCCTCACATCCAAAAGATGTGGATACATCTAGAGTAGAACCATCATCGTATGTTACTGCACTGAGACTGTCTGGACTGCTGATATACCAGTGATGAGTTACAGTTAAAGTAGTTATATGGAAACACTACTGTGTTGGGGTGGGGAAACAACACTGCATGTTCTGCTGGGATTCAGAATAGTCAGAATACCATGTCACCTCATTGACTAACATCTCCCTTGACTGCTGTACTGTATATTCCATGCATGAGGCCTATTGAATATTAAAAGACACATTATAGTGGAATGGGTATCTCTAGTCCCATGTGGATGTTACTTCTGTCCAACCAGTCCACTATATTTACTTGCATAAATGTAGCAGATCCATACATACAATGTCATATTGTAATAATCCTTACAAGTACTGTGGTAGGTTAGAGACTAACCTTGCAAATGCAGCAGTTGACAGAACTGTAGTTCAGGGCTGACTCTGTTTGATGCAAGCAGTACACAGCCAATACATGGATAGGTACAGGTTGTGTGGGTGGCCTGGCATCAATGTTAATTACTGCACATGAATAGGAGTAAGGTGTCAGTCCCTAAGTCCCTAGGTTTTCAGTGAATGTGCTATGCATTGTCTTTTAGCCAAAGTTGAGGCATACTGGGCATGCCTATGTCTCTCTACAGGGACATCATCAGGGAGTTCCTCCTCCGAGTCTTCCTGTGACTCTGGCTGTGTTGACCTAGGCACTGGTGGGGAGCTATGTATCCCTTCCCATTGCTGATCCTGCTGCAGTTGTTTCCACAGGATCTGATTGTGTAGCATAGCACATACTGTGAATATATGTACACTTGTGGCTGGAGAGTACTGCAGGGCTCCAGTAGATATATCTAGGCACCAGAACTGTGACTTCAGAAGCCCAAACACACACTGTATGATGTTCTTAGTTTGTGTGTGTGTCTCACTATGGCATTCTTCCATGAGTATGTCTGCATTTCTAATGGGTGCTATCATCCACGGTTCCAGGGCATAGCCAGCATCTTCCGGTAAGTGGCAGTGTGGGATGTCCCACCTAGCAAACATCTGGTACAGCTGTGATGTGCACTAGATATGGGAGTCATGATAACTTGCAGGGCTGCCATCACATGCATTCAGGATAATCTCCTCGGCATTGCACACGACCTGGCAGTTGATGGAGTGGTACCCCTTGGAGTTAACATAGATTGTAACCTGCTCAGCAGGTGGTGCCTTGATGTGTATGAGTGCAATCAATGGCATCCAGTACTTCAGGGTAGTGTGCTACATGGTAGAACTGCTGCATATTGCTGGCCCTCACCTCAGCAGTGAGGGGAAAAGATATGTGCTCACTGGCATGTGGTAGCATAGCATCCTGGAACTGGTGGAGTATCCTGGATGCAGATGCCTGTGACACCCCGTCATGTCCCCAGTTGCTCTTTGGAAAGTACCTGTAGCTAGTATCCCAAGGCTACACATACCTTTGTTTCCACTGGGATGGGTTCCCCTCTGTTGGCTCTGGGTCTGAGTTGAGGGCGGCAGAGCTCAGTGAGTTCTAGTAGTATATCCCTGTCCACCCTGAAATGCTGTGCAAGCTCTAGCTCATGTAGCTCCTGGAAGGTTACCCTGGGCCTGAACACTCTTCTCCTTCACTGCCTAGGTCTATTGTCAGCAGCACAAACAGCACTGACTTCAGCATCTAGCACATGCAGATGTAGCAGACCTGCAGCAGTCCCTAGCATTATCTCAGTTAAAATTTCCAGGTCTATATTCTAATGGTCCAGTGTAGTGGGTGAAAGTCAGAATGCAGGGTGTATGAATACTTTATACAAGTCTGCTGTAGGTCCAGAATGTGTGATTGGCTAACTATGATGCATTCTACCTGCCTACAATATAATTAACATCATTTTATGGCCCTATTTTCATGCAGGATGCTCTGCGCTGTGCAAACACATGCACCTGAGCTTAAAAGACCTAGAAGTGATAGGACACACCACCTTGATTTCAGCCACATCTTGTGTAAACATCAACATGGTCTAAGAGATTACATGAAAGAGATATGCGGACAGGATTACTCCTTTTTGATATTCAATATATCCACTTCATGTGCTTACAAATCCATGCTGACAGCCTGGAAACTACACACTTCATAGCCCTATGACCTTAGCAACAGCAGCAATGCACCATTGCATAGATCCAAATCAAGTTCCTATAACACATTTCTGTCAAATATTATAAAATCCTTTTTTTCTTATTTTTTTTCTATTAAGCATGTTTGCGCACTGCGATCCATATCTTAAACATGCTGAGATTATTAAAAAAGTATTAATTTAACTTATTCCCTTCCTCTTTCTGACATCCACAATAATAGTTTTGTTCATATTTTTATGTAGTATAGCATTTTCAGGAGATTTATGTCCACATTTCTGTAGTTTTACATCCCCTTTTGTCAGTCTAGACTCCTGTATGCAGAATTATTCTGTGTACACTATGGATACTGACACAGAGTCTGAACAGAAGCCTCTCTAATTGTTGGATCATTCAATCTGCCTCATTTGCATGACATATGAGGCAATTTACATGCCACTGAATTTTCTGTGTTGGCGCGTATGTGCGTGCCTCTCAGCAGTGCTCACTGAATCTAAAAATTTTTGTGGATGTGTAGGCATCATGGAACAATGCTTACACACACAAAAAAAATGTTTATTGAATTCCCACCCTAAATTTTGCTTACAACCTAAATAGGACATGTTGGAGGGACAGATGTTTCTAAGAGAATTCACATTCTGTGCACCAGACTCCCTATCAATCTAAAGCAGAGTTCCTCCCTATCCCTTCTTAAACTTAACTTGGGCCAGTGGATGGGTAATATGAAATTCAGTGAATCATCTCAACAAAAAGAGACCAGCACACAAAGAACAGCTCATGGGCACAATTTTAATAATGAGCCCATACACAAATGTACCTAAAGGGTAAATTCAAAAAATAAGCATACCTGTTTCGGCACACAGCCTTCCTCGGTGCAGCAAATAACACAAACTCATTTCCTTCCACTTTTCTTATACACTTGTCAACCCCAATTAACAACATAATTAATACCTAAAGCTGTTCATTAATTCCAGGTGGAAAAAGTGCACCTAAATTAACAATCCATTTACGTTCCTTGTAATCATCAAGCAAAGAATGTAAACCAACTTTAGAGGCATTGTCAGCATATACTTGTAATCATCAAGCAAAGAATGTAAACCAACTTTAGAGACATTGTCAGCATATATTCTATCAATAACAGTAAAAGTAAGTCATGCTGTTTTATGTTTCATACTATGTTTGTATAACACATTAGTCATTCTGGCACATTTGACATCACTCAAATGTTCTGAAATCCTAAGTTTAAAAGGGCGTGATGTTTGTCCTATGTAAAATGCAGAGCAAGAGCACTGGACTAAATAAACCACCTGGGCACCATGCTACATGCTAGTAGCTGCCACCCAGGGCACATTTTTGAGAACATTCCTAAGTCAGTTTATGAGACATAACTCATTAACCCTGAGTACAGTCCCTTGGTACTTACAACCGAGCGCTCTCCGAGGTGCTGCAAATTATATGGTGTTACACCCGAATGCCGTCGCCAAGTGCGAGTAACTTTAGAGTCACATTTTAACTGCACTGTTAAAAACTAAGTTAAAAAGTACCTGAATTTTGTCAGTTACCTTCTCAACTTAGTTTTCATTGTGGAGTAAGGTAATGTTCATATTTGATTTTTTAGAGAAAATCGGCTTGCTATGCACTCCGTATCTTCTTGAGATTATAGCAAGCTGATGTGTGTGTGTGTGAGAGAAGGTCGGGAGTGAAAGAACGAACATCTGAGACAAATGTTAAAGTTTAATGGAATAAACAAAGTTATTATTGAAACTGTTGTTCAGTTCTTTGGATTTTTTTTATATTAAAGTATATATATGTGTGAGAAGGCGTGTAAGAGAAATAGTTCACCCTTCTGCGGAAAATTCCATTTGTTTTCAGCTCCTATATCATTCATTGGTGGATGCTTATTTCTACCAATAACACCACCTTTTGTTTTCATATCAAAAATATTTCATGATATCCTCTAGGTACAAACATTTTTCTGAGTAATAAAAGTTCATATAAAAATGTTTGTCTCTAGAAGTTAAATATAATACTCTAACAACTTGTAACCTAATTACATTTTCTTTAACATATGTGGCTAAAAGCGTTGCACGTCAGTAATTGTTTATTAAAATTGCTTTCCTACAAATTCTCAAGTAGTAAATGCCCAGATTCTGTTCATAAGTCGTGAAACAGTGCCTGAAGTGTATCGCAAGCATTCTAACCGCTAGTCCACTTTAGTAGTGATTGCACCCCATAATTCTTTGTGCACTCAGTAACTGTTACTGTTAAAACACACCTTATCAAGCCCAATACTTAGACTTAGTAATCATAATAAAGCTAATGTACTTGAAGTACTCGGTGTATCTGGCGTGCAGTGTGCGAGGATCATTTTGTAGCTACACAATATGCTGTTATGGTCAGTAAGTAGTTTGTAAATATAGTCAGTTATTCAGTTTTCAAGAGCATCTGCCTTGTATGTTTCGTTGCTGACGCTTGCTCCATACCTCATGTGACTGTTAGTGTAGACATTGTTAAATAAATATATAAGTTAATATTTCAGTTTATGGAGGCTTGATATGCAAATTTAATTAAACAAATTATAGGTTCTCTGCAGTTGTAAGGATCGTTTGCTTATTTTGTGTGTTGAGTAGTAAACTTCTGTAATGTCATGTACACTTTTGGTTTGTCGGAGAAATCATGAACAATACACACGAGTATAATACTTTATTTAATTGCAGTAAATTCTTGGAGTTAATATATGCAAAGGTGAAGGGAGTGTATGTAGGAGGCTCATATCCTCGGCAAAATGTTTTAATGGCATTACGGTAAGTTTCTGAGACGGTAGCTTTGTCACCTCACAGTAAGACGCTGTCCGGTTCGATTCTCAGTTAGAGCGTCTTCTGCGTGGAGACATGCGGGAATGGGCATACCTTCATTGAACGTTGTGCGTCAGAGCTGGCAACTTGGTACGTAAAAATCAACTGCCAATCATTAGCGGACCGGAGTTCCGCTGTGGTGCCCCTAACCGGGAAAAGCCGAAAGACACAACAACAACACGGCAAGTTTCTGAGAAGGAGCCCAGTTCTGATTTGTAGATTTGCACTGTGTGAAACTTATTTCGTTTAAAAAGCATTTCATTTGCAGTTGTATTTCTTTAAAAATTCTTCCAGTATTTTTTTACTTATCTGAAGTAACGGGAATGTAGTTGTAATTATGGCTTTCATGCACATAATCCAGCAGTAACAATTGCACATATCTCTTTATGGACTGATATTGGTTGTTTGATTAGCTGAGTTATCTGTTGAACAAAAATGCATGATGCCGTTAGAGTGTGTAGTGTGGATTTCTAATGGTTCTGAGTGGTAATGGACATGAATACTGGGAAAGGATAATGTTTGAGTAGTCCTGGTACACTGGCTAATGTTTCTTTCATTTGTTGGGTCTCGGTGGAGTCCTGACCTCTGGATACCCTGTGGTGTTTTCCTGATTCTCTACATTTCTGAGTGGGATTTTGCTGACCTAAACCATGCTGGTTGATTGTTCACCACACAGAGTCATACAGAGTCATCTACACATAGTCATAAATCAGGATGAGATTTTAAAGAGGAAAGCAATCAGTGTTTTTTTTTTGTTCGAATAGTATCATATGGCTGTGGGAACTGGACTAAAAGTAAGATAAAGTCAGTCAGTACAGATGCAATGGAAGGCCTATAGTAAAAATTAAACCTCAAATATTATAGCCGCACAGTGAGTAGACAGGATTGAATAGTGAAAAGGACTGAAGACAGGAAAATATGGGAGTGGTAGAGGCTAAGATATATAGGCAGCATTACTGAAGTAAAGCAAGGAATTTGCAAGAACATGCAGTTAATGACAAAAAAGGGGGAGACTAAGTGAACTGTATTGTGTTTGTATGCAATAAATCATACCTCTCGACTGTATAGAATTTTTTTTGACAAGTCACAGGGATGATCTAATAATAAAAGTCACTAAATAATTATATGTAAGTGAGTTTCAGACTTCATATCCTCCACAAAATGCAGGATAACACAAATCCTGCTTTTCTAGCAACTTTCTAAGTCTTTACAAGCAATATTTAGAAATGTCTGTTTTTGGGCCTTTGTCCCAACCCTTGTTTTGACGGGCATTGTGAAAATTTCTTCAGCTTTTTTGGCACATTGAGATGCTGCTTGATTTTTATCTATTTCTGTTTGGATTTCCACTCCCGCTTGACACTGATATGCTTCTGCTAAAGTAAGCAGGAAAGTCAATTTCTGCTTCACATAGGGTTGCCACATTTTCAAATGGACAAAGTGGGACATTTTCGGGCCAAACATCAGATTTTATAGGCCGACACATACCCATGGTCAGTACAAAAGATAGAACTTAACTTTTTTGCCCAAATAATAGCTTATTCTTGTAGCATTTTAGTTGCCTATTCTGTTTAGGTATTTTATTAACTGCGGTGGTGGTGCTGCGGTAGCGTTGTCGCCTCGCAGTAAGATGCTGTCTGGTTCAATTCTCAGCTAGAGCGTCTTCTGCGTGGAGGCATCCGTGAGTGTGCATACCTCCGTTGAAGGTTGTGCGTCAGAGCTGGCAACTTGGCATGTAAAAATCTACTGTCAATCATTAGTGGACCGGAGTTCTGCTGTGGTGACCCCTAACTGGGAAAAGCCGAAAGACACAACAATATTCTGTTTAGGTATTTTAGATACAGAATAACTGTTTTATGCAACTATTGCATGCAATATAGGACATAATTATGTCCTACAATCTCAGGACATTTGACATTTTTAATATTTTTTGTCAGGACACAACTGCCCAAAGAGGGACTGTCCCTCGCAAAGTGGGACAGGTAGTGAACCTAGCTTCACATGGGTGGGGAGACTGTTCCAGAGAAGTGGTAGTCTCTCAGATGCATATTTGCTGTCCAGTAGATCCTATTTATACTTCAATCAATGTTTAAGTCTTTAGAATAGGTAATTGTGATGCTGCGTTTTGTGTATCTGTCAGAAGTATAGGTTCATAGGTTTATACTAGGCTATCTGCCCTAAGGCATTTATAAGCCTAGCCCAAATTTTTTATATGAAAAAGTTTGTTGTGCCTCTGTCCAGCAGTGACACAGAGATGATTCCCGGATAATCTCCCATCCACAGGTCAAGATTTCTCTTGAACAGAGCCAGTGAGGTGCTCTGCCTCACATGGACCGGGATTTTATTCCACAGCATAGAGAGTCTCTGAGTGATAAATCTATCCCTCCAGCATGTCCTATTTATATCGCTTGCTCTAGTGGTTTTGGTGGATTTGGATTTTTTGAGGTGGAGCATGTCCATTAATTCTGGGTTGGACATGGCCTTGTATGTCAGGCACATGTCACCTCTGAGCAGACAGTATGCAACTGAATAGAGCTGGAGTTTCTTCAATCTGGCAGCATATGACAGATTTTGGATTTCCTTTATCCTTTTGGTGAGGAGCTTTTGGGGTCTCTCCAATTGCTGCAGATGTCGGGTGCGATACATCCTGAATGGGGCATTGTACTCGATCATTGGTCTGATAAGTGAAGAGTACAGGGGAACAATGACCTCACTAGATCTGGATGTGAATCCCTTCATGATCAGGTGGGCAATGTAGAAGGTCTTTCTAACCACTTTAGCAACGTGAGTGTCAAAAGAAAGGCCACTGTCAACCTGGGTCCCCAGGTCCCTGATAACCTCTTCTGTGCTTAGTGGATTACCACCTATTTACCTTTGGCACCAGCTATCTGTTAGTCCCTTCTGAAGGATATCCGTGTCCGATGCACTTTCCACTCTTTGTCAATAAAGTCCTCCCATGTTGGCCTGTACTTCTGAGAAGTAGATGCCGAACAATAGGGGCCAAGGACCGAGCCCTGTGGGACACAGTCTGACATAGCGCCAGCAACTCTAACCCTGTGGGTTCTGTCCTTAAGCCAGTTTGCAACCCATCTTGTGACATATGGGTTGCTGGTAAGTTTTTCTACAATACCGGTCAAGGTAGGCTGTATGGACTGCCTTTCCTCATCAATGGCCTTGGTGACTGTTCGAAGAAGTCGACCAAGTTCAAAAGGCATGATCTGCCGAAGCCAAACTGGGTCGAGTCCAATGTCTGCAAGTCCCTATATCTTTGTTTATGAGCTCCATTATGATCCTCTCCATAGCTTTGCAGACTAGACTTGCTTATGGGGCAGTAATTACCAGGGTCAGTGGGACCACAGTTGCCATCGCCACTCCTTGGGCACGTATCCTGTGGTAAGGCTGAGATTAAACAGCTGCCTTATGCGGGTTTAATTCTTCATTTGTAGCACACAGCCGGGGACACCATCTGGTCCCATTGATGCTGTGTTTTAGCTTTAGAGAGCAGCTTTCACCTGCACATTTGAGATGTCTGGGAGGCTACACTCTGCTGGGATAGTTATCTCTCCTTTAGGGTTTGCACTGAACCTGTCTGCCAGTATGTTGGCAATGTCTGTGGGTTCAGTGATTTTGTATCATTTTGGACTAATTCTGAGCATATCTGGGAGTTTCAGGTTCCTAACATAGCTGAAAAAGGCCTTATGATTGTCCTTTGAATCCATGGCAATTTTCTCTCAAAATTGGCCTTAGTTGATTTTATGAGTGCTCATATTTTTTACTAATAATGATCAGGGTGACTTCCCTTTTATGGATTTTGTTCTATCATGTAATAGCTTTCTCCTCTTATTGTAAAGTTTGTTAATGGCTGGGGTCCACCAGACTGGTGGAAAGAGTCTTGGTTTTATTTGGGATTGCCTGATCCATGCAGTCCTGGAGGTGTTCATAGAAGGCATTTGTAAGGGCTTCGTGGTTTCCACTGGCTCAGGGGCCTTGAAGAATACCACACCAGCCTCGAGTACTGCGTAGTTTGCTTTAGAGAAGCTCTTCACTGTGGTCTTTGTTTGGGGTGGGGGATGTGGATTTCCAGTGAGATTAGTTTATGATCAGATCTCACCAATGAGGGATATACTTCGGTGTGGAGCATTTTGTCCCCATGTTTGTGATAATGAGATCTAATATATTTTCAACAGTGACTAGCTGTTCCATGGCATTTAATTTATGAACTCCAGGAACCGTTGGGCTAGAAAGTTAGGGCTTGAGTAATGTTCCCAGTCTATATTCGGGTAGTTGAAGTCACCCAATATGATGGTGTTTGGAGATACATTTATATCCTCCAGTGTCTTCAGGAAGGCTGTGTGGGGTTCCTGAGTTTGAGAGGGTGGCCTGTAGCATGCTACAATTTGTAGAGCAGTTTTGCCTATGGTTAGTTGCACTTGGATGGTTTCGAGCTTTGTGCATTGCCACCAACCTGGAGGTGTGGGTATCCTTTATGAATATGGATACACCCCTCCTTTTGTGGTGTGGTCAGCCTTGAACCAGGTTTCAGTTACAGCACAGACATCAATGTTCTCCATACTGAGAAGGGCCTCGAGTGTGTGCATTTTGAGATTTAGACTTCTGGCATTGAGCAGCATTACCCTCAGTTTCTTCCCATTTTTGTTTTCTAGGGTGGTAGGTTTAGAATTTGAGCCTTGCCTAAAAAGGCACTATGGGGTGGCAAGATCCTTAGCCAATATCCGGAATCCCAGGGTGACAGGTGCAAGCCATCCATCAGCGTGGCTTGTCAAGCATGTCATCCCAGGCAGACAGACACTGGATCCTTTGAATGACACCAGACATTAAGCCAATTGTTAAAGCTGATCATCTTGTCTCTATATTGTGGCATCATTCTTGGTGAAGGAAGGATACTGCTCAGGGTCAGGGTCATACCTGCCTGGGCTACATAATCAGAGAGCTCCTCTATGTCTCTTTTCATGTAGTCCAGGGAGGTACGTCGTTCACACCAGCATGGACAATGACTGTGTCATATTTGTACTTGCCGTGGAGTGACCAGAGTGCTTGTGTTGTGTGGCGGATTCTAGCGCCTGATAGGCAGCTTACTGTGACCCTCTCCTTGTTCAGCCTGGTGAGTGGGACGTCAATGTGTCTGACTA
Source organism: Protopterus annectens (assembly GCF_019279795.1). NCBI lineage: Eukaryota > Metazoa > Chordata > Ceratodontiformes > Protopteridae > Protopterus > Protopterus annectens. The sequence continues at coordinate 1,045,238,209 of NC_056731.1, forward strand.
TGGAGTCACCTATGACAAGTATGTTTGGTGTTGTATTTGGCCTTAAGGGCTGTGACTGCTTTGCACACTGCTTTTGTGGTTTATGTGTTGCTTGCGGGGTGTCTTGAGGTAGCAGTTGTTTGGGTGTCTGCTTTGGAGGCCTCTGCTGTTTAGGTAAATTTTTACTCAGAGCCTCCAGTATGTCTTTGTGTGTTTATGTGTTTGATTCAGTGGTGTGGTAGCATTATGTGAGGCTGGTTTTGTGGTGTGTGTAGTTGCCTTCTCCTCCTGTCTGATCTTGCCAGTCCTGAGTTGAGAGAGCTCAGCCTCCAGTTTGGCTAATTAGCTGCATCTCTCGCAAGTATTTGTGTTATGTGGGAGGAGGAGAGGGTTGTCTGTGTACATGAGGCAGTTATAACATTGCCTCAAGATTCCCAGATTCACCAGCTGGACCGGAGAGGAGATTGACAACTGACCTTTGGACATGCTAGAATAATATTGGAAATTCCTTAATAATTGAAAACAAGGGCCAGTTGGGAGTGAGGGTGTAGTGCTTTTAATTTTTAGTGCTGACTTATATAATTGCTTTAGTGAGCAAGTGCCAGGTAACTTGAGTGCAATGTGTTACAAGTAACTAAATGCAAAAACGACAAACAGTAACTTTCTTTCAAGTGAAACAAGGAACTGGTACAGTAAGCAATGCAGATATCACTAGTGATCCACAGATTAGGTGGAATTAGCTTCCAGGAAATAACAAGCAAACAAACAACAAGCATATAAATAAAGCTAGATTCAGCAGGCCTGGATCTAGTCTATGCTAGAGTAAACAAGGTGTACCAATTTCAGTAAGATACAGTTCAAATATTCAGGCACTATAAACCTTTAACCAGAAATTCCCAGCTCAGAAGGGCAGAGTCCAGCCTCTTCTCCCACAAGAGTGCAGACCACGAACCTTCTTAATGTAAAATAACTGGCCTGAAGCCCAAGTGCCTAAACCAGAACTAATACCCTTGGACACTGGGCTCTCAATCAGCAGTTCCCAACTTAGAAGGATGAAAGCTACCTGTCCTGTGTTCTTTTACTGAGGAACCTTTCTGGATGTTCCACTTGTTGGACTTGCCTGGTTAATTATATACTAAAGGCGGCATTGTACTCTATAGGTCTGAAGGATGCCAAATACAGTGGAACATTGACTTTCTTTGACCTAGACGCCTTACCTTTGTTTGTATGTTGCAAAACATAGAATGATTTCCTCACTAGTGTTGACATGTGATGGCCAAAGGCTAGAAGTCTGTTTTTTCCCTCCCAAATCCCTGACTACTTAGTCAACTATTAGGGATGTGGTGTCAATATGACAGTTACAAGGGCTGGCTGACTTTCTGGGGGATACTGTTATGTATTTCTTGACAAGTTAGTGTTAGTCCATGGCTCAGATGCCAGTTATTTGTCTGTGTTGGCCCTTTATGGAGAGCATTAGTGGCAGTGGTTCATTTGAGGTTGTGGACATAGTTGAAGAATGTCTTGTGTTTGTCCTTGGCCTGGTAGGACAAATGTACCTCAGATTTGGCTTTGCTAGATTTTATTTGTCTTCAGATCTGTTTGTTTAGTTTGAGAAGGCTTTTATCTTGCTGGGTACTGCACCTCCTACTTTTTGCCATGATTCACGTCCTTCTGTTACACAGCCTATTGATGTGTGATTCCACCAGTGTGGCTGTTCCTTTTTTTTTTTTTTTGAGTTAGTTCTCTACTCAATGCTGTTGGGTTGGATGGTGAGTGTTTCCAATAATATATGGGTTTCCTGGGTCATAGAGGGGGACCTATATCTTGCAGGTAAGTGCTGTGGGATTTGGTTTATGGTACTTCGACGATGGAGAAGCTCAAGTTCATTGTCCTGTTTGACCTGCCATGAGATTTAAAGTCATACACAACCTCCTTTAGTCCCTGTTTGTATAGTAGCTGGTCAAACTTAACTAAAAGGTGCAGCATACAAAGGAAACATGATTTGACTATTAGTTCCTTTATTTCCTGTTTCTGTTTGACTTCGACCTGAGAAATATTGTGTTACTATTTTCTGGTATTTCACATAGCATATCTTCCATTATGTACTTAGGCCAGTAATTCTAGCAAAATTCCCTGAAAACCAATTTTTTATAGATGTCTCCTGACGTACTTGCTGACTATTTAAACATGGAGCTACCATATGTTTTGGGCTTTTTTCTTCGCTTTGTCAGTCATTTGTGGAATTTAGCTGGTAGGAAGAGCTCAATATCTAAATGTTATACTATTTTACTGAATTAGTCAGGTCTTCTCCTTACTGATGATAATGAGCCTGTGTTACATAACAGCTGCACAAGGTAATAACATGAATGTTTATGTTATGTGCAGCAATTATCACCTGTGTCTGAGCATGCATAACTTTGCACGTCATTATCACAGTGCAGTTACAATATAGCACTGTCATTATCACTTTTCAGACAAACTGTCAGCAGCTGTCATTGTTATTCACATAAGTAGAAGTCGTTATCACATTGATCAATGCACAGGTCAGATTTGGCTTTTTCTCCACTTGGAGTCATTGCAATCAACCACCCCCCATCACCACCACCACCACTTTCTTTCTGTCATTTGTACAATTTCAAGAAATGTAACAAATGTACGAGGCAGAATCTGGACATCTGCAAAAATCAGGGCACTTGAGAGTTATGACAGAGATACATTTTCAATTTGAAATATATATGAAAAGAATAATGCCTCTGTGGATAGGAGTGAAGATTTGAATGGGCAAACCAGGTAATCCATATGATATACGTATATTTGTAGTCTTCCAATACATCTGTCAGACATCAGTAGTTATCTGTTTGCATTTTCTTTCCTGTGCAGGTTTGTCCATCTTCTGACACTGACATGGTTTCACGAGCAGGAGAACAAGTGAGAGTGTGGGTATGTGGCCATTCCTACATTCACTGGGCTGCCAGCCATGCCTCCGTAAGTGACAACCACTACAAATTCATTTTCCCCACATCTAGTGTGAAGGGCCACTGGATTGCAAGAAGAGGTACGCATTGGAGCGGAGTACTGCAGTTGCTGGAAGAGAAGTGGTCCATCTACCCTGAGCCCGAAATTCTTGTGCTGCACATTGGAGGGAATGGTGTCATAAGTCAACCACTCGGAAGGCTATGGTTTCAAATCACAGCAATTTTTGAACACCTGCAGTCATGGTGGCCACATTGTCATTTTGTGTAGTCTGACATAATTCCTTGACGGATATGGAAAACAGCAAACAGTCAAGGGTCAGCGCACAAGGCCAGATGTTTACAGAATGGGTTCATGCATGGCTTGATGCACAGGGTCGGTGGATCTACAATCTGGCATGACAGCATCATTGCAGAAGATGTTCACCTGTTCTGAAGGGATGACGTTCACCTATCTGAGGAGGGCATTGCGTTGTTCTTGACTGACCTCCACAACGGCATGAGGAGAACTATGCAGGATTGGTAATATGCAGCTTGTGAGAAGAATGGAAAACACCCATGACCAAGTAGGGACCAGTATGGTAGGTAAAACTCTTATGAAATGTGTTGTGTAAAATATATTTTTCTGAGTTTGGCAAATAACTGTGGTAAGGAGCTGGTGAAGATGCTGAGAAAGAACAACTGTTTCAGGAGAGTGCTAGCACGTACAATCTAATATGTCAGTAACCATCCTGCAATACTTCTCTTTTTATTCTGCTTTTATCAGGCACGTGTAGAGTTTAGATGACAGGAAGGGCTTAGTAATACAGAACTTGATCCCTTGGGTCTGTTGCTGAATGGATACATGTAAAGAGAAAAGGCATAGGTAAGGCAGACTGCTGACACTGAAGGAGGTCATGAGACTGTGGTGGATATCAGCACAGCTATCGGACAGATCAGATGGCCTTGCCTGCCACTGAAGTCCCATGCCTGTTCTGGGTTCATTAGTGGAGTGGAGGTACCCATTCAGCAGTATGTTGGCTACACCAAGAATGTGAATATTTACAATCATATGTGTCTACATGGTAAAACAACCACTTCTGAATGCTGTACACATGTACATATATCAGTTTTGTTAGGTCTCAAGTTATGGAAATTGATTTTTTTCATATTTTGGTAAATAACTTTGCAAGGGAGCATCTGAATGTGCCAAGTAATACCTCATTTTGAAGACAGTATAAATGGTTCTAACATGGTAAAAGAATTGTGCCTGTATGTTGGACACATGCAGATATCAAAGTTTGTTTCGGACTTAGGTTATGGAAATTATGAATTTTTTTCATATTTTGGTAAATAACTTTGCAAGGGAGCATGTCAGTGTGCCAAGTAATACCTCATTTTGAAGACACTGTTAATCCTTACAATATAGTAAAAGAACTGTCTATGCACTGCACACATATACAGATATCAGTTTGTTTAGTCTTGTATGATTATGAAAATTATACATTTACAATACTTCTCATTATTATGGCCATATCTTTGCAAGGGAGCATGGCGATCACACAAATGATGCATCATTTTGAAGCTGACATTCAGATGCAGAACTTCTACACAGATATGTAGACTCTCTTACAGGTGATGAGATGTTAAGCTTTGTTTATCAATTATGAGAAATAATATATCAATCATATTTCTGTGAATATCTCAAGAAAGGAGCATCGCACAGTAATGGTTAAGGTATCATTTTAAAGCTGACATTCATAGCAACACATTAAATTCAAACTGTATGGGTCTGCATGGTACATTGGCCAAGATATTGTGCTTTGCTTTTCCAAAAAGGTAAAAAATATGCACAATATCAACATTCCTTGCCAAATAATAACTTTGATATGCACTATCAACATTTACACTGTTGGAAAGGGCAGTGTCTGCTGAATAACCTTCGTGTTTAGATTTTTAGTCTAGCTCTTATAGTTAAAGAGTTATGAAAATTTGTTTTCTGTATGGTATTACAAATGGATTTTCTGAAAATGAGCCCAGGCTGCACTGTTGTTCCTATGGTGGAATTAAGCAGGCATCTTTTTCTGAGCTGCTTTGGTGTGAATTTGTTAAAAGAATTTGTTCGTCTTCACAAGAATTTGAACATCAAGCACAGGATATGGTGCATAGATTTACCAATAGGGGTTATATTGGTTGGAAAGTTAGGAGGGCCCTCCATTCTTTGGAACAAGTCCCCAGATCTGAGTTATTACAGTACAAAGACAGGAATTCTAGAAGGGATCAACAAGTTAGATTTATAATGAATTATGGGACCAATTCAGTATTTTTGAGAGGTTTATACATTCTCACTGGGGTGTGTTGACTGTGGAAGATAAGCTGCAAGGCGTAATTGATAATAAATGTCGATTTTGCCTACAGGAAGGGAAGGACGTTTTGGGGTTGTTTTAATAATTTTAAAAAAAAGTAGGTAGGGTGGCAACAGGTAAACTACAAGGGACATTACATGAATTTCCAGCACATGGGTGTTTTCCTTGTCACTGTAGTTTCTGCAAGTATGTACCCAAGAGGAAAAGTTTCACCTCGTCTAACTGTTCACAAGTTTATGATAGTCTACGAACTTGCACTACTGACTGGGTGGTTTATTTAGTTCAGTGCTTTTGTATCGGTATGCTTATTTTTTGAATTTACCCTTTGGGTACATTTGTGTATGGGTTCATTATTAAAATTGTGCCCATGAGTTGTTCTTTGTGTGCTGGTCTCTTTTTGTTGGGATGATTCATTGATTGGACCATGCACCGTACCATACTTTCCGTGGGTTTGGTTTGGTGTTGTAATATAAAATTCAGCCCTCGTATAGCTTCTATGTCTCTGATGGACAGAGGTAGTCAGTAAATCACCAGCTATATAAATCAAATTTGTGGGTCACATTTCGGTTGCATGGCTAGGCTTATATGGGCCCTAGTGGTCATTAGTCAAGTATACACCTATGAACATTTGATAACATTAAAATAACATTGCATTAAAAACACAGTATGAGTTAACAAGCAGTACTGCATGAGTTGTCTATTTTATAGTCTAAAACCAAACCAAAAGATGGAAGCAAGTCAAATGACAACCAAAACCAAAAATAAAGACTTGCAAGGAGTGTCCAAATAGAGGTCGGAAACCCGGATTCCTTCTTAAAAGGATCTTTTATTGAAAATCACAAAACACCAATAACGCCAAACCAATCTATACATTTTAGACAAAGGCAAGTCTTCATCAGAAAGTGATCTTAAACAAGAAACAGAACATTTAAATAGCCATTCAATATCATGATTCAATTAATCCAATTAAAATCTAACCAATAAAAATCTCTAGTACTGAAATGTCTATTCAAACTGCTTTAACAGTACTATTTACGTAAAAGTTTGTAAGTACAATAAATAAAATTTTTAATACACAACATAATTATTCAAAATACATATAAGTTAGTTAAAAATTGTATCTTCCCTTTATATATATATATATGAAGTTACTATTGCAGTTGCTTAAAAATAGTTTTAAGTTTAAAAAATCTAGCCTTAATTCCATATTTCCATAGCCACCTTGTGGCTAAAACCTAAAATCACAATTTAGCAGCCCTTAATTTAAGAACTGAGGAAATGGAAATCATGTCATTCAAACCAGGTAACTTGGTGGAATCCAAAATAATCTGCCAGTACAACTCTCTATATTCGAGTTTGGCTTCCCACATGCCACCTCTTATTTCCTTTGGAATAATTTCTAAGACAAAGAAAAGAAATGTAGCCTGGGAACAAATCAAAGTATGTCTAAAAAGGGCATTTTTACTATTTTGTTTCTTTATTACATACAAATGCTCGTATATACGTTTTTTTAACTTTCTCTCGGTTTTTCCAACATAGTAAGAACTACACATTTTACATATAGCAATGTAAACCACACCATAAGTATTACAGTTAGAGAAACTGTCAGTAGTAATCTCTTTGTCTCTTGCTGTAATGTAAATGCTGGTTTTATTAGCTATATAGGGGCACTGTGAGCAGGATCCACATTTGAAAGTACCCACTCTTTTTAAAGACGCCCTAGCCTTATTCTGTATACCAAACTCAAATAATTGTTTAAAATTTAAGTCTTTCCGATAAGTAAACTTCAAAGATTTGTTTTTGAATACATTTAAATCGGACATTTCCACAAACCTGTTCCGTTCATTAAAAATAACTTCCTTAATTACAGCTGCATCCCCTGAATAATCTAAAATGAATGCATCATCCCACTTCTTAAACTCATTCATGTGGGTATTTGTATGTCCTGCAGCTTGAATGGTTTGTCCTAAAATAGGGACAAATCTATCTTTTCTTCCCTGGGCCACTAAATCAAACATCTCTTGTAATAACATATCAGGGTAACCACATCTGTTAAACATTTCTAAAACTTTACCACTTTCAATGATGAAGTCATGATCATCTGAAGTCATTCTACTAACTCTTACTTACTGTCCCTTAACCAGATTCTTCTTCTGGAAAAAGGGGTGGCTGTTCTTAAAATGTAGGTAAGAGTTGGAGAATGTTTCCTTACGGTAAATACAAGAAGAGAAGCCATCAGCTTTTTTGGAAATGAAAACATCCAAATAAATGAGGGTTTCTGAATTATAACTATAAGTGAAATCTAAAAAAGTGGTGGAACTTTTTAAATAATCTAAAAATTCAATAAACCTTTGATGTGTATCTGTCCAAAATATGACTATATCGTCCAGGAACCTTTTATATAAAGACCAGCACCCAACAAAAGGACTGTTTAATACATATAATTCTTCCCATCTGGATAAAATTATGTTCACGTATGTGGGTGCACATTTAGCCCCCATTGCAACTCCCCTCTTTTGCTTAAAAAATTCTCCTTGGAAAAACATAATTGTTAGTGAGAATTGTAAAAGAGCGGGTACTTTCAAATGTGGATCCTGCTCACAGTGCCCCTATATAGCTAATAAAACCAGCATTTACATTACAGCAAGAGACAAAGAGATTACTAGTGACAGTTTCTCTAACTGCAATACTTATGGTGTGGCTTACAATGCTATATGTAACATGTGTAGTTCTTACCATGTTGGAAAAACCGAGAGAAAGTTAAAAAAACATATATACGAGCATTTGTATGAAATAAAGAAACAAAATAGTAAAAATGCCCTTTTTAGACATACTTTGATTTGTTCCCAGGCTACATTTCTTTTCTTTGTCTTAGAAATTATTCCAAAGTAAATAAGAGGTGGCATGTGGGAAGCCAAACTAGAATATAGAGAGTTGTACTGGCAGATTATTTTGGATTCCACCAAGTTACCTGGTTTGAATGACATGATTTCCATTTCCTCAGTTCTTAAATTAAGGGCTGCTAAATTGTGATTTTAGGTTTCAGCCACAAGGTGGCTATGGAAATATGGATATTAGGGCTAGATTTTTTAAACTTCAAACTATTTTTAAGCAACTGCAATAGTAACTTTGTATGTATATATATATATATATATATATATATATATATATATATATATATATATATATATAAAGGGAAGATACAATTTTTAACTAATTTATATGTATTTTGAATAATTATGTTGTGTATTAAAAATTTTATTTATTGTACTTACAAACTTTTACGTAAATAGTACTGTTAAAGCAGTTTGAATAGACATTTCAGTACTAGAGATTTTTATTGGTTAGATTTTAATTGGATTAATTGAATCATGATATTGAATGGCTATTTAAATGTTCTGTTTCTTGTTTAAGATCACTTTCTGATGAAGACTTGCCTTTGTTGAAAACGTATAGATTGGTTTGGTGTTATTGGTGTTTTGTGATTTTCAATAAAAGATCCTTTTAAGAAGGAATCCGGGTTTCTGACCTCTATTTGGACACTCCTTGAAAGTCTTTATTTTTGGTTTTGGTTGTCGTTTGACTTGCTTCCATCTTTTGGTTTGGTTTTGGTTTTGTGCGATGGCGGAGAGTCCAAAGGGTGAAACCACACTTGATATTTCACATTCACATGAAAAGGGTGAACTTCGCAAGGTTATTGGTCAGCTTTCTCAGCTGGTTGAACTTTTGACGCCAGCCTCTTCTTCTATAGTTACTTTGGCCTCAGCGTTAAACAGTGGTAGTTTATCACAAACTTATGCCAATAAACTATCTACAACCTCCAAGCAGATGTGCAATACTGCGAGAGGAACTAATGGTGGCAACAGTTCCAATGATAATTTGCTTTCAAACAATGACGATTTTTCATAGATTTGATTTCAAAACTTTTTTAGAGAAAGATTATTTGTTATCAGAATCTCCTGTTAGTATTGGACATCATGAGGGGAGAACCAATACTTATAGGGAGAATATAGATGAATTATATTTTTTGGTAGAGAAATACAAGCGTCTTGGTTGTGATTGTTCATTCCTTAGGGAATGCTTAAATAAACAAATTGTACCTAAGGGTCTTCGTATAGTTCCGAACAACGTTATTGAAGGTTTTGAATTTCATTCAGAATTAATTAAGATTTATGACAAGTGTGTCTTTGATGTTGTGGGTTCTATAATTATAGAAAACAAAAGAGTTAGAACAATTTTATTGGGCAAGATAGAACAAATTAACGTAAATATTATTAATGACTTGCTTTTTAAGGTGGAATCTGAAAAGAAATTATATAATGACATTTTTTCTGATGTGGAGTCAAAATGTAAGACTAACATGAAAAGGAAGCAGGCTAAATTAGAGAGGGATGTAAGGGATTAGAAGTATGGTAGGGCCTATCCTAAACCTAAAACATCTTATTCTTTTGCTACTGCAGCCTTTTACCAAACTGACAATGGACCTGTAGATTCTCCTAGACAGAATGTAGATCTAGAGGGGCAGGATATGTTTTTTGATCAACCTGAAATTTTTGAAATGGACATGCCTGCCCCTTTACGGAGATCGGACAGGATTCACAACCAGAATCCTGTCCGTTATCCACAGTACAAGAACAATTACAGACGGAATTACCATTGAATGTTCATTTAGATATGAACACTCCAGTAACAAAACAAGGTCACATTTATACATTGAATGATTACAAGATTTTTAACTATAGTGATATAGATATAAAAGTGGAACATTTTCATTTATTTTCAAAGGGTTTTAAATTTATTCCCATTAGAAAGACCAGTTTACCCAGACTAATTGTAGATTTAAAGTTATTTTTAAGAAAAATGAATTTTGCTTTATTATTTCAGGAAAACAAAATTGAAATAGAGGGTACTGGCTCTGAGGAAAAGAAGCACTATGAACCCACCTTTACATCCACAATTGAAAAACTTGGATATAATTCTAGAAAGGGAAATTAGGAAAGTAGTAAGCCAGCATAGGATTTTTCCTAATTTGTCAGTGGGTGAAAAAGCAGTGTTAAACGAACTGAGAAATAACAGGAATGTCAGAATTATGCAGCCCGATAAATGTGGAGGTACAGTATTGATGGATTTTATAACCTATGAATCCAAAATGAAGGATTTACTTTGTGATGCCTCCAAATACTCACGGGCCTCCGTCAACTAGGTCAATTTGGGACATTCCAAAATTAAGTTGTTATTGTATGATTTACTACTGGAGGGTTCCATTGACAAGGACACCTATATTTTTTTGATTAACCTACATCCCAGGGTCCCTTCAGTTTTCAGGATACCCAAGGTCCATAAGGACCAAGTGGACCCTCCTCTTAGAGTTATTGTGGCCTCAGAAGGTTCTGCTACTACTTCACTGGTTAAATTTGTGGATGACAAACTAAAAAAGCTTTCTTATGAGGGTCCAACTGTACTAAAGGACTCTTGGGATTTTCTTAGGTGTGTACAACCTCATTTATTTTCCTCAGAATTTTCCTTTGTTACTTTAGATGTGGTAGATTTGTTTTGGATCCATTCTTCATGATGTTAGGCTTCAGTGGCTAGAAGATAGTATGAGGGGTAACAAATCGTTTTCAGGGGACGACTTTAGGAACTGTTTAACGTTCATGGACACAATTCTCACCAACAATTATATGTTTTTCCAAGGAGAATTTTTTAAGCAAAAGAGGGGAGTTGCAATGAGGGCTAAATGTGCACCCACATATGCAAACATAATTTTGTCCAGATGGGAAAAATTATACGTATTAAACAGTCCTTTTGTTGGGTGCTGGTCTTTATATAAAGGGTTCCTGGACGATATAGTCATATTTTGGACAGATACACATCAAAGATTTATTGAATTTTTAGATTATTTAAAAAGTTCCACCACTTTTTTAGATTTCACTTATAGTTATAATTCAGAAACCCTCATTTATTTGAATGTTTTAATTTCCAAAAAAGCTGATGGCTTCTCTTCTTGTATTTACCGTAAGGAAACATTCTCCAACTCTTACCTACATTTTAAGAGCAGCCACCCATTTTTCCAGAAGAAGAATCTGGTTAAGGGACAGTTAGTAAGAGTTAGTAGAATGACTACAGATGATTATGACTTCATCATTGAAAGTGGTAAAGTTTTAGAAATGTTTAACAGACGTGGTTACCCTGATATGTTATTACAAGAGATGTTTGATTTAGTGGCCCAGGGAAGAAAAGATAGATTTGCCCTTATTTTAGGACAAACCATTCAAGCTGCAGGACATACAAATGCCAACATGAATGAGTTAAGAAGTGGGATGATGCATTCATTTTAGATTATTCAGGGGATGCAGCTGTAATTAAGGAAGTTATTTTTAATGAATGGAACAGGTTTGTGGAAATTTCCGATTTAAATGTATTCAAAAACAAATCTTTGAAGTTTACTTATCAGAAAGACCTAAATTTTAAACAATTATTTGAGTTTGGTATACAGAATAAGGCTAGGGCATCTTTAAAAAGAGCGGGTACTTTCAAATGTGGATCCTGCTCACAGTGCCCCTATATAGCTAATAAAACCAGCATTTACATTACAGCAAGAGACAAAGAGATTACTAGTGACAATTTCTCTAACTGTAATACTTATGATGTGGTTTACATTGCTATATGTAAAATGTGTAGTTCTTACTATGTTGGAAAAACCGAGAGAAAGTTAAAAAAAGTATATACGAGCATTTGTATGAAATAAAGAAACAAAATAGTAAAAATGCCCTTTTTAGACATACTTTGATTTGTTCCAAGGCTACATTTCTTTTCTTTGTCGTAGAAATTATTCCAAAGGAAATAAGAGGTGGCATGTGGGAAGCCAAACTCGAATATAGAGAGTTATACTGGCAGATTATTTTGGATTCCACCAAGTTACCTGGTTTGAATGACATGATTTCCATTTCCTCAGTTCTTAAATTAAGGGCTGCTAAATTGTGATTTTAGATTTTAGCCACAAGGTGGCTATGGAAATAAGGAATTAGGGCTAGATTTTTTAAACTTCAAACTATTTTTAAGCAACTGCAATAGTAACTTCATATATATATATAAAGGGAAGATACAATGTTTAACTAATTTATATGTATCTTGAATAATTATGTTGTGTATTAAAAATTTTATTTATTGTACTTACAAACATTTGCGTAAATAGTACTGTTAAAGCAGTTTGAATAGACATTTCAGTACTAGAGATTTTTATTGGTTAGATTTTAATTGGATTAATTGAATCATGATATTGAATGGCTATTTAAATGTTCTGTTTCTTGTTTAAGATCACTTTCTGATGAAGACTTGCCTTTGTCGAAAATGTATAGATTGGTTTGGCGTTATTGGTGTTTTGTGATTTTCAATAAAAGATCCTTTTAAGAAGGAATCCAGGTTTTCGACCTCTATTTGGACACTCCTTGCAAGTCTTTATTTTTGGTATTTTATAGTCTAGACGCTTTATTGAACTATCATGACTAATTATGTTGCAAATCCTAAAATTATAAAATAATAAAAAAATAAAAAGCAGGAGAATGCTGAATATAGATCATTTTTACAGCCAGACAAGCTCCCTTTGCACCCTGCACACACCTGAACTATAATATAATGGTATAGATCACCATACCTCTGCGAAAAGTCAATATTCTAGGAAATGATGATCTTGGACTTAGGGCTTAATATATGTAAATATGTATTTTTAGTCAGTCAGTATCCACATTCAAGGAGCCCTGACATTTTAAATCCTTACCTATTACATTAAAAAATGGACATCGTTCAGCAAGCACTTAGTAACAGCAGCCATGTTGCAAAAAAAATTTCTACTGCAGAAGAGGTTAATACAGATCTACTATACTTAAAAATTATGCAAAACTGTTAGTTACTTATTAGCTTCAAAATAAGATTGGTTGAGTAGTAATTCATTTATCAAATGTATTCAGAAATAGCAAGCCTACATGTCAGCTGTTATTTTGAAACTTTAATAATAGTTTTCTTAGGGTTTGTGTTTCATTTTGTGGTGCAGATTTATTATACAGGGATATCAATATCTGTTTATACCTCAGGCACACGAGATAAAATGCTGCTGCTACCTTTGTATAAGCAGGAAATGCCTGGAGTTCTTTCATGATTCTGCTTCATTCAATAGCTGGCAGGATTTCCTTATTAATTCTGTATTTTACCTCATTCGTTTGACGTTTATTATCTTCCATGGATAATCAAAATTAATGCATTGAGGTTTTATGCCTTTCAGCTATGAATACACTACAGAAATGAGTGTTGTTTTTTGCATAGTCAAAGGCTAAATTGTGAACATTATGCGACTTTAGACTTTTATGCAATGTGTAAAATGTCAAAATATATGGCTGGGAAAGTGCTGTCCCCTCTGATGACTCATTTATCCTCCTCTGTGTTGCAGTTTTAATGGCATAATAAGGACAGTGATTCCAGAACATAAATGCTTAGCATCCTAGGCAAGAAAAGGCTGTTGGCTGCAATCCTGTATGCCATATTCTGCAGGCAAAAAGCAGTACACACATGTTGCTGATATTTTCATCATTCATAGCAGTCAATTCAATTATACATAATGCCTCCCTTCTAGCTTTTTCAGGCCATATGTACAGGGAGCTGTGATTATCAAAAAGATTTCCTGACCCATACAAAAAGTATATGCGTTTCCATGGTGCAGAAGGAATCTGGGCAACATGAAAATATTGATGATGGTGATGGTGATGATGACAGTGACAACAGCAGCAATATTATCATTATTATTAAACTGGTGAATAGTACCCTCTATCTTGAATGCTCCATCATCTGAATACAGTATTTCCCTAAACAATCTGTGAAATATTTTAATAGTACTGCATTTTTAGGTCAATGTTTATCTGTCATACCAGAATGAACTTGGTTACAATAGTAAGAAGAGAACATAAACATATAGTATGACCAAGGGATCCTTTTTCTGCCAAATAATTTGTTTGCTTGTAAAAAGCGCAGTGCTTAGTAAAGCTTAATTCTGACAAATAAGTACCCTATCTTTAAATTAAAACAGCATGCTGCTATAATAAAAAGTCATAAGGGGTTAGAGAAATAAAATAACTACATTGCCACTATGTGCATAACATTGAAAGATACAAAAAATATGAACACAAGGCAAACCGTCTTGCTTATGCCTATGTTTTGTTACACATTAATGAAGCATGCCAATACAGAACTTAAATAATCAGAAACATACCCCCCCCAAAAAAAATGTGTTGTTAAAGATATTCTCATTTATATGCCGTATACACCAAAGAAGTAACTGATAAAATGCAGTCAAGTAAAGTCTGACAAGACAATGTTGTCAGAATTATATGGAGTGAAATAGTAATTAAATATATGTGTATACTAGGCTTATTATATATTTCAAAGTTGGCATTCTGCACTGGTTGTCAATCATACTGAAACATAACATAAAACCACAAAAGAACTTTAGTAATTAAGATGACCTTTCTTAAAATGTGAGAATTTTAGGAGAAAGTGACAGCTATTCTCATGAGAACTTTGTAATGTGGACACATCCACCCAGAGTCTAATTATAGAGAAATGCATCTTTCTGTTTCACATTCACCTAACCTGAACAAGAGAGAGAACTGGATGCAAAGGATATCTATATTAAGAATATAGATCAAGGACAACAATTACTCTTTATATAAACCTCCTCCTCCTCTGATAAAAAATAGGCACTAGGTGTTCCAACTCTTTTTTTTTTCCTCTGAGCCTCATACACTAGCTATAATCTGGAAAACTATGCCTGGATGAAAATAAAAAAATAACGTTTACATAGGAACTAGCATATTATGTTTATATTAATACGTTTATAGATCATGATTTATAATACCACTTATCTGACTCACTATGCTATGATAAATTTAAGGATGAAATGAACATTTCAAACTTAACAGGGTTATAAACTGGGATATGTATCATCAGAAGATATGGAAAATATATTTGGCAAATAAAGCTTTAAGTGTGCAGTATGAAACCAAACATACTCTGTGCAGGAATGGAGTGCTTTGTGTCTGTTTAGCCTTGGTTTTAACAGCATCATGCCTTGCATATTCATGAAGGCATGCTGCTGTTAAGGCTAAAATGGACAGGAACAGTGAATGAGTTGATGGGGTGTGTTTTAAGCAGTGCACGCACATCCAACATGCCCCCTGCACTCAAAGTGCTTTACAGCAAAGTATTTCAGTGTCCACAGACACTGGAATGAAATAAAATGAGCATTTCAGTGTCCACAGACACTGAAATAGCTAGGGGAGCAAGAAACAATGCAGGGGTGTGTGTGACAGATTCTGTCACACACCCCCTGCATTGTAAAAGTGCCATATGGCCATAGCCATCAACTGTACATGTTTCTGCAGAATGCCCAGATGCCTGCCTCACATACATCTCACCCTCTCAGAGCAATAAAGCAGTACAAAGCCATAAATAATGGGGGGCAATGCCACAAACATAGGTACACATTTTAAATATTGCACTGATAAACCCAAAAGCTGATAGAATAAAAGGTTTGCAGTAGCAAAGACTTCCTGCAGGGTATGAAGACTGAAGCACAAATGTCTGCCTTGTGAATGCACCATATGGTCATAGCCATGAACTGTGCAGGTGTCTGCAGAATGCATGGATGCCTGCCTCACATACATTTAAACCGTCTAGAGTAACAAAGCTTCATCTAGATTAACAAAGCTGTACAAGGCCTTAAATAAAAATATTTTAATTTTTTTCCATACTAAGGTATGTTTAAGCATAGCTGAGCTGGTATGCACGTTCTGGCCCTCTGCCCAGCATTGCTTAAACACCCCAGAGGAGATAAATACAAATATACAGCTGAAATCCGACTGCTGGGATAGTATAGTAGTTAAAGTCCTGCCATTGTATCCAGGTGTTCATGGTTTGAGTACCAAGACAGGCACTTTATTTTTACATAGGAATGCAATGTTAACATTTATTTATTTATTTATTTTGTAAATGATGTAGTAAGTGATATATGCCAACCAGGGTAGTGTAGCTGGCCTAAAATGGAAGTGTGAGTGCTCATAACATATGAAACCACCCATGTATACACAAGTGTCCCATACAGTATAGTCACACAACTTGGTACTGTAATGAAGGCACATAGAGGGACGTCATGTAAAGTAAATCATATACACTTAGTAATTATTCTATTTTTAAAAATTAAGAGAGCAATGATTAGCAGTGCTCAGATATGCTTAGCCAGTTTGCTTATTCAACAGTTAGCTCAGCTAAGCAGATTTATGCACTGTTAAGCAGTGCTCGACAATGTCCCCTTTAAGCATTGCCAAAATCAACTTACTGGGTTTGTGCACCACCAAGTTGTGCTCAACATTTTCAAAATTGACAAATGATGGCAAAGGGTGGGAATATGGCCTTATTTAAACTGCATAGGCTGGAACACCGCCAGTACATGTTATAGTTCAACTTGTGCAGGAACAATGGCTGGCATAGGTGAGGGTTCATGCCTTAGGGTGCAGCGCTGGGGCATAGTGGAGTCCAGAGTCATAGCTGGACTCCTTGTAAATAACCATGATGAGAGACTGCTGCAGGGCCAGTAGCAGGGCTCAAAATATAAAGTGGAGGCCTGGGACCATCTTGCCCATGATCTCACTAGTGCTACTGGCATCCCCCAAACTGGTGAGCAGGTCCAGCACCACTATGCCGACCTAAAGCGGAGGCAGGGTGTGCTCTTGGACCAGTGGATTCAAGATGCCAGGGACAACCATGCTCCAGCAGTTTGTAAGCATCACAGATATAGGTGTACAAAATTCTAGCCTTAGGATGTGATAGACAGGTATGCATAATGTTAGTTTTTCTTCCCTAAAGCTGCAGCAGAGAGGGCTAGTAACATCGAAGCCCATGCTGACAGACTGCTGAGGCTGTGCTGACAGGCTGACAAGAAAATCTATTTTGCAGTATATTGTGTAAATAACTAAGAAGGAGTACATTGTGTACTGCTAGTAGGTATACTGTTATTGTGTTAACTGAATAAATAATGTTTGTCTGACTAATATTGATCTGAAATAAACATTTATAACACACTGTTGTGTTTACTCTGGTATGTTGCAGTAGGCTTAGAATGGAGCTGTAAAACAAGATATAAATACCCTGTGTTAACCTTTGCTTTCCTGATTGTAGTAATTCAAAGGATTAATGCACAGCACACTGTCATGCATGCATCACAGGATTACAAGTTCAGACTGTCTAACCCAAAGACTAATAGGCAGAAACCAGTGAAACAAGAATCAGCAGTTCCCCAGTAGTGCAGTATGATGAGAAATAGCTTTGTTGCTATTTTGCCCACTCAGACACAGTTTTAATCCAGGGAGTAGTACTAAGATGTGTGCATATCTACACACAAGGAATCAGGAATATATGTAAAAACAGTCAGGTAGTATTAACAGATATTTTCTCCACAGGTTTTACAGGTAAGGAAATGTTGGTAGTAGCTGTATGAAGAGTATAGTAATAAACTGTGTACAACTGTTCAACTGTCCCACCACATGCCTGCAAATGACAGCAGGATAGGTACATACAATATGCACACTTCCCAATACATGTCTCTCAAGTGTCATGCTGTCACTGCTGCCAATAACCCTGGACACAGATAGGAAACCAGTTGAAGTATGCCAGTAGCACACTCACATAACAGCAGTTCAGGGTACCCCTTCTGTGCCAGATATGTAATACTGACATGTACGAGTCCCCTCTAGTCATGTACCCAGAGTTGTTACAGTTTGCTGCATACCATTCTAGGCTGACAGTTTAATAGCTAAGTTTGTGCTACAGAAGCTATGGGCCATAGGTAGATGTAAAGTGAGGGCAGACTCGGAGTACTGAGCAGTACTGTTGTGGAAAATAGAAGCATAAACAGTTGTTAATGGACTTTTTGTCTCTCCCCTACCCTCATCTGCATCAATAATTATTATTCATATACTACAGGTATGTTGTTCTCCAAACGTAATATTGGGACTTGGGTTCTATTATTGTTCATATATTTGATTGGTTGCATGTTAACATACATTGTTCAAATATCATTGTTGGTGGCCTGTTGCTGTCAATGTCACTGGTATGCTGTTATGAAGCATATTGTTGTTTCATTTATGCGCATGTTCTGTTTGCTATGCAACTGTTTCAAATTCGTTTTATGTGGTTAATTGGAACACCCACGCATACTGTTATATAACCTTGAAATGTGTTTTCATGACTAACCAACATATTTTATAAAATAATAAATCCAAACCTAAAAAATAGCGGAAGAGGCAACCATGAAACATAGAGTAATCCAGTCTCAGATGTAAAAAACCTCTTTTATTAGAGCACAGAGATTAGTGCTTTCACGGATTGCTTCATCAGACCCATCAAACTGTTGCTTTCTAAAGCCAGAGAGCACACAGGCAGGGGAGAGTAGAAGCTAGAAGGATTAAAGATAAATGCCTGTGTGCTCTCTGGCTTTAGAAGGCAACAGTTTGATGGTCTGATGAAGCAATTCATGAAAGCGCTAACCTATGTGCACTAAAAAGACGTTTTTTACATCTGAGACTGGATTACTATATGTTGCATGGTTACCTCTTCCACTGTTTTCTGGTTTGGATTTATTGTTCTATTTGTTTCGTGTTGAGAGGCATTCATTCCGTTGGGTGTGACTTGTGTTTCTTTTATATTTTATAAAACCTCAGCACCATAGCATGTTTGGGAAGGCAGATCCCTGCAGATCCGCCTGTCCCACCTCATCTGGCCATGGCACTGGGTCCCAGCACATCTGGGACCCAACCTAGGACTTCCTCACCTGTTGGTCCTGCACCACCTTTGGATGGAATCACCTTAGGGGACACCCCCCCCACACCCCGAGAATGGGCACTGACAGGATCCTGTCACCCACAGTCAGTTCAGGGGTATGGTGTGCAGTGTCATCAGTACAAGAGATGGATGACTGGCTACACCAGATGGAGGGCCACCTGGTGCACCTCAAGAGGCAGGCTGCCCCTCCTGTCCAGCCCCCAGAACAGCCACCTTTGGGCCATGAAGGTGCAATGGTGACTGCCCATGGGTGGGGACCTCAGTCCCACTGAATCCATTTGGGGGCTCATGGGTTTCGGATTCCCAACCACTCTTCCCGTCAAAGGTATTTACCCCTCTCATGTGTCCATATACCACCCCTGTCTGCTGTCTTGTCTGTCTCCCTACCCAACCTACCTCCCCAGGCATACCTACAATCCTTCCCCAACATCCCACTTTCACCTTTAAAAATAAAAAAGGGCACCTGTTCCAAAACAAAATATTGCCCCATACATAGCTGTCCATTTAGCACATGTGTCCACTGGGCACATGTAATCTGGTCCAATTGGCTTGACAACAGATTTCTGCTGTCCTCAACCCTCTCTCTGGGCTTTGTGTCCATATTCACCTCCAAATTCTGTACAAATGCACAGCTGTTGCTGTATAAGAAATGGACAGCAAAAGACTTTCCTACACCCATCCTACACATCCCTAAGCTACCTTTCATATTGTTTTCCCCCTCTGAGTGCCCTTTTCCTCTTTCCTATTACCCCCTTTTTTCTTTTAAGGAAATTAGCATGGGTGTAAGCAGGAGTAGGTGCCGTTAAGTGAAGCCAGAATGGGATAACCATGTTTTGGCATCACTTAGCATTGTGCAAAACCATGCAAACCCCTCTTAAAGCCACTTAAAACTGCTTTAATCACTCTGTCTCCATCAGTCTCTGTTCTGCCCAGCAACAAAATAGATGGCTGCGGCAGGTCTCAAACCCAGGCCTCTGTAATTTATAGTCAGAGCACTGCACTAAAACACAATTTGAGCTGTTGGAACTTCTGTTGCTTTTTCAAACATATCATGTTGTAGAAGCATTCAGCATTAGGGAAGAAGCTCTGTGGAATCGGTCATGTTTATATATATATATATATATATATATATATATATATATATATATATATAGAGAGAGAGAGAGATGTATATGTATATATATATATATATATATATATATATATATATATATATATATATATATATATATGTGTGTGTGTGTGGTGATACATATATATATATATATATATATATATATATATATATATATATATATTTTTATTTTTTTTTCATATATGTAAAATATAATATATACAGTACAGTCATACCTTAGAATCATAACTCCCAACCTCTTAGTGCAGGAAATATGGACAAAGTCTGTCAAAATGGGGGGACAATGGGCCAAAATAAGGACATATTTTAAATATTACCCTTATAAACTTATAAAGATGCTACAGTGACAGGGTTTGTTTCAGCATACATCTTCTGAAGGATATGAGGTCTGAAACAGAAATGTGTATGTCATTATTTACCAACATAACTCCTCAGATCATCATAGTGATTTACCAGACACATACAAATAATTAGTGGAACATACCAAAAGTATGAGTCAAACATCTGGACATCTTGTGGAATGCTTGGCATTTGACAGGTATGCTCAGAACTCCTTAGTGCAATGAGTCTGGAGCAAGCCTGAGAAAGTGTGGGGACAAAGGCATGATAATAGGGCACATCTGAAATACGTGAGTAGATAATCTGAAAGAGTTGCTGCAGTAACAACTTCTGTTCTAACGTATATTGCCTGACATATCACAAGTCCGACACTCGGTTGCTTCTCATACGTTAGTGGCCTCATTCCTCACATCATCGCACTGATTTGTCAGAAATACACAACAGTTATGGGGACTAGGTAAAAGATATGAGCCACACAACTGGACATCCTATGAATATCTATATATCACATAACATTAGGTAAACTGCACTGAGCTGTCATGCATGTCACCAAGCACAATCCATACTACAGTCAGACCAACTCAACACCACCCCAAATCAGCTCTGTGGACTTGCACATCCATTAGCAAACATAACAGGCACTAGAGGGATGTAACAGTAGTGGAAAAGAGACACTGGTGTGAAAGTGCATACCCACAACCAATTGCACCAAAGTCACAGGAACATACCAGTAAAACAACTGAACACTACAGTATAATGACTGTGTGAGCAAAAATATCCTGTTTGCCACTCACACACTACCCCTACATATACTGCCCCAAGTCACAGTGTAGTGTAAATCCTGAGGTGTTACAGAACATGTCACAGTCTGCTCATACAAACATATACAGCCGATAGACGACCAGAGAATGGAGCAGCATGCACAGTCAGACAGAAAGGGCCCGTGGCACTCGCATGTACCTCCCTCCCTACACAGCCCAACTAACATTTACACACTACACTGCTACACAATCCTGACAGTCTGTTAACAATGGCCAGACATACATAGATACCTCAACTGTACAGATTTCCACAGAATGTCCAGGCTTTGGCCTCATATCTATGGCCTCTTCCTTGTAACATGTTTGGGAGTATTCTGCATCACTGGGGTGATAGCAGGAATGAAGCCACTAAATAATGATGTAACATACCTCTGAACCTCTTAGTGCATGACATCTGGACAATGCCTGACATAACTAGGGGACAGGGGCCCAAACATAAAGGCATATTGGGAAATATTGCAGTCATAAACTGAGAAAGTTGCTGGTGTTACAGGGTCTGTTGTAACATATCTTTTTTGAGGGATATGAAGTCAGAAAAACAAATGGATGTTAGCATTTACTGACTGCAATCCCCAGAGTATCCTACTAATTCGCCAAGGACAAAAACTGTCTGGAGAACAGACCAAACATAACAGGCAAACCTCTGGCCATTTTGCAGATAGCCCTACGGTTGAGAGTTATATCATTCACGTAACACTGTCAGACTTGAAATCACGCTGGAAATGCATGTCCAGACAAACTCTGTTAAACTAGCATTATTTCAAATGTATAAAAGCAATACTTACATTCTGTCCCAAGGTCTGGAACCTTCTCCACCAATTTAGTTGGGCTGCCTCCACAAGTCTTATTGTAAGAGTGATTCCCACCTACCCTCTGTGATGCTGTAGGTCACACACCTCCATGATGTCCTCCCACAGGCAAGGAAAAAGGGCAATGCACACATGAAACACTCAATTATAGGAGTGTGTTGCCATGCCATTGGCTATTGGAGTAACACAGCTGTTCTGCATGCAATAAGCAAGAAGGGAACACCAATTGGTGCACAGGCCATCACCTGCTCATGACCATTACCTACAAAAGACAAGCTGCTGCCTATGCAAAACAGGTGTAAACCTCTACATAAGTAGACAGAAAGAGAGAGAGAAAGAAGAAAGAAAGACCACAAAACAAATAAAACCAAAACATGAGTATTCATGGCTACTTGGAAAAAAACAGGTATGTGAATCAAGTAAAAATGTAATTGAATGCAGTAGAGGGTATGTAATAATGGGAAATATGGAGTTAAACAAATATGTCTCAACAAGACTTGCTGTACTGATATATTGCTGAACAGCACATATGGCCATAGCATCCGTCTCTGTCTGCAGTGACATAGATCACAGCTCAGGTCCCTGAGTCAACAAAGGAAAGGACAGCTCGCGTATGACTACTACTGGAGTGTCTGTCGAACAATACTGAATGTGACACTGCTAGGTCAGCTACTGGGATGTTGTACATATCCTTATGTTACTTGTGAATATAACTGTAATACACATGTTTGTGTTGCCAATCTAAGAGACCTATACAGGGTATGATAGTAAACGACTGTTGCAGAAGGGTGTGTTGAATTGCATGTGATATATTGAGCTCATACCATTAAACTGTACAGTGTCCTGCTGCACTGTAACTACATGTGTGCCTAATATTTGTAGTCATTTGCATATAGAGGTGTGTTATGTCTGGCAAACCATTAGCAAATCTGTGAATACTGACATCAGAACATAATAGCATACTTATGAATGTCGGACATCCTCCGGGGTATTTCTGAGAATGCAAAGCAGCTGTGCACCAACTGACTTAAGTATGTTACAGCAATAGTGATACAGTGTCAATATTTTTAGGCCTTTGCCCTCCATTTATGTGTGCCATCGTCCAGATGTCCTGCTCTAACAGGTTGAGAGGTATGACTGAGCAGTAAGAGTGTAAATAACAGTGGGCCATACTGACATAGAACAGAAATGTCTATCGAGTATTACCTGTGCACATGTATGTATGAGTAGGTTTAGCTGGAAGCTAGAAAACAACAGAGATGAGTTGTGAGCAGTCAGGTAAATATGCTGCACATGTTGTACACATGTGCAATATGACTGTTAGTGCATTCAACAGACATATATATGTCTACAGCTACTGGTTGTTGCATTGCCCTGACACAGAAATGGGTACTACAATAAGCATGATTATCAGGTTGAAATTGGAGTATCCACGGTGATGCAGCGGTAGCATTGTTGCCTCACAGCAAGAGGTTCTCGTTGCCTCACAGCAAGAGGTTCTCCTGTTTGATTTTCAGCGGGAATGCCTTCTTTGTGGAGTCTGCACGTCCTCCCTGCGGTCGAGTGGTGTTCGAAAGACATGCATAGAATGGGTGTGCCTTCGTTGAAGGTTTGGTGTCGAGCTGGCATCTCAGCCCCTGTAAAAAAAAAAAAAAAATCTACTGCCAATCAGTAGCGGACTGGAGTTCCACTGTGGCAACCTTTAACCGGGAAAATCCAAAAGAAGAACAACATCAGATTGAAATTGGGGAAGTGTCCAACTGTGTTATGACCTTGTGTGCATGCCTAGTACAAACAGCTATAGGAGCACTTACATAGATGCATGGTCTTAGCAATACCTGACTAGTAAAACCCACCTCCACCAAGGTAGGACAATCCCCTTTGTTGGACAGCAGCAATACACAAACCGCATGATAGGTCATTATATTGGCTGCACAGGGCCATGTAGGTGCATGCACCAAGTTGGAAGCATGTTCAACTTTGTCTGAACAAGCATATAAGGTCACAGGTGACTCACGTTAAGGCTAACTATGAGTACAGATTGCAAACATCCACTCCACCAAGGCTAATCACAGAGCTGTCCTTACGTATGTCTTTAGTCTCAGAGGCAACAACCCAACCTGCCTTGTACTGGTGGTCAATCACACCACATACACACATGCCATAGCTATAGCCAACCCATTGCAGACAGGTTAAGTGGATACATTACCCCCTCTCTCCCCTTCAGTATAGGTGGATATGCACAGCACCCACACTCCTCACCTCATCATCAGGGAGCAGGTCCATATTGCCTATTGAAAGGCAACATAATTAGGTCTCCATGGGACCTGATAACATCCATGTCTGCATCCTACATGAACTCAGGCATGTGGCATGTGCTTCCAGTTCATTGCACACTGTAGTCAAACAAAGCCTAAGCAGCATCCACACCCCATCCACATGGAAGATGGCCACTGTCATCCCTCTACACAGAAGTGAATGATGAAGAGATGATTATGCAATTTACAGGCCCTCATTGGTGGGAACATGGCACATAAGGATCAGGAGTGCAATGCAAGCTGATACTGTCCTGATAGCTGATAGGGGTATGATGTGGTTGTGAGTGTTGGCTACTGCTAGTCAGTGCTGATGTGCAGGTTCTTTAAATACCTTTCAAAAGAAATGTACGTTGGTCACACACGGCTATAAAAATCCTTTAAAGTTGAAACAAACAAAACAAGTGAGTGCTTTCACGGAATCAATCCGCTTCTTTAGACCAATGTCTGTAAATACCGTTGACAAATGTATGAGGTCCTGTGATGTGTTTCTCTGTTTGTCTTCCAGGTGCAATGCATCACGCTAGAAATCCTGCTTACATGGATGCTGAAACTGCAGTAATAACTGACCACATCATCCAGCACTACAGTGTAATGTTCAGCCAGAGCCAACAGCATCTGTGGGAGCGGCTCGCCCTGTGGAATGACCTTGTCCACAGGGTAAACTATGTCTGTCTGCATGCACGAACATATGGACCGGTCCGACATTGTGCGACTGACCTAATAGGCCATGCCCGGCAAAGGGCTGCTGCCATGGTCAGGAACTGCACAGCCACAAGTGGGGGTCCTGCCACACAGGCCCCACTTACACACACCGAGGAGCTCCTTGCCAATCTTGGGGCACCCACCCCACCATCAGAGTCCAGACACCCACAGTGTGGAAGTGGGTGGCACCCAGACAACAGGTGAGGAGTGTGCAGGTAAGGCCCCAGTGGAGATCAATAGACTAGTGTAGCAACCATACTGACATCCGTAGAGTATATAGATGCATTTGACAGGTCAGCATGCAGTTGTGGTTTGGTTTTGTAATGCACAGACGTGCACATCTGTGGTGAAGGACAGCAAATTGTGTAGTATCAGAGCTTGTACCATAAATGCGCAGAAGAGCTGCATTCATATTGTACCAATGCCATGTGTGAGTCTGCTGAAAATACTTCTCTCCCACAAATACATAGGTCCCTGCAGTCTGGATGTGGGATGGCAGCCTGAAGCTGGTGAGTGTGGAATTTGTCCTGTTGTGGTTCGCCAATACCCAAGGCATTTTACGGGCATGCATTTTACCATGCACACAGCTGTTGCTCCTAGCCATATTGTGTTATGTGCTTGTTCACTTGTGTTGGGGTTAACTGCATTGTATCACAGTGGTCACCACAGGGGCCTATATGCAGGAGATGTAGCATATCTCACAACCTGTCAGTGCAAGAAATCTGGACAGAGACTGACAGAATGGGGGAACAAAGGCTTGAAAATAGGGACATATTTGAAATATTACTCTCATACAGTGGATATAAAAAGTGTACACACCCCATGTTAAGATGCCAGGTGTTTGTGATGTAAAAAATGAGACCACAATATTTTATTCTACACCTTTTCCCACCTTTAATGTGACCTATAACCTGAGCAATTCACTTGAAAAACAAACAAATCTGTCAGGTGACCAAATATGAAGGATACAAAATGTACAATAAGCTGGATGTGTACATGTGCACACCCGTCAACTAATACTTTGTTGGAGCAGCTTGTGATTTAATTACAGCATTTAGACTGCTTGGGTATACACTTGCCATCACGTAAAGAGACTCTGAGTTACACCAAATAATGGTCTGCTGTCCTAGTAGGATATTCCAGACATCTACTCAGTTGCCTGCTACAGCAAAAGCCATGGTTCGCAGAGATCTTACAAAGCATCAAATGGATCTGTGTTGAAAGGTATCAGTCAGGAGTAGGGTACAAAAACATTACCACAGCATTGCATATACCATGACAAAAATGTCATCAAAAGGTGGAGTAGATATGGGACAACATTAATGTTGCAAAGAACCGGACGTCCCCCATAACTGATGCAAAGACATGACAGAAACTGGTCAGGAAAGCTGCCAGGAGACATGCAGCAACACTGAAGGAGTTGCAGGAATCTCTGGCAAGTATTGGTTGTTTACTGCATGTAACAAAACCTCCCGTATTCTCCATAAGACTGGCCTATGGGGTAGGGATGGAAGATGGAAGTATTTTCCCACACAGAAAAGCATCCAGGTCTGGCTTCTTTCTTCTTCTTTTGGCTTTTCCCAGTTAGGGGTCACCCCAGTGGATCACCTGTCCGCTCATGATTGGCAGTGGAGTTTTACAGTGTTGAGTTGCCAGTCCGGTGCCCAACCTTCCACAGAAGGCACACACACACACTCGCACCTAGGGCCAATTTAGAGTGTCCAATCCACCTGCAGCATGTCTTTGGGATGTGGGAGGAAACCAGAGCATGCGGAGGAAACCTACGTGACCGCAGGGAAGACATGCAGACTCTGCATAGAAGGCACCCCAGCTGAGGATCGAACCAAACCTCTTGCTGTGAGGTGACAATGCTAACCACTTCACCACCATGGCCACCCTTCAAAACATTACATCAAGTCTCCCAAGAGCATGTGTGAAAGTGTGTTATGGTATAATGAGACCAAGGTTCAACTTTTCAGCCACAATTCCAAAAGGTACGTTTGGTGCACAAGCAACACTTCACATCACCCAATGACCACCACCCCTACAGTGAGGCACGGTGGTGGCAGTGTCCTGTTTTGGGTTGTTTATAAGCTGGAACTGGGGCTTTAGTCAAGGTGGAGGGAATTATGAACAGTTCCAAATACCCACTCACTTTTGGCCCAAAACCATCAGGCGTCTGCCAGAAAGCTGAATATGAAGAGGGTTTCACCTTTCCACATGACAATGACCTGCTGCATACATCCAGATCAGCCTAGGAATTGCTTCACCAGAACACAATCAAGGTTATGGATTGGCCCAGCCAGAGCCCAGAACAAACTCCGATAGAAAATCTGCAGTGTGACCTGAAGAGGGCTGTGCACATGAGATATCCTTGCAATCTGTCAGAGTTGGAGTGCTTTAGCAAGGAAGAGTGGCCAAATAATGCCAAGCCAAGATTTGCCATGCTGATAGACTCCTTCCCATGAAGACTGCATGCTGTAATTAAATCAAAAGGTGCTTCAGCAAAGTATCAGTTTAAGGGTGTGCACACTTATGCAACCACCCTATTGTACATATTTCATTTATTATATTTTACACCTAACACATTTGTTTGTTTACCAATTAGATTGCACAGGTGATATGTCACATTAAAGGTGGGCAATGTTTTGAAATTAATTATTGTGGTCTCATTTTATATATTACAAGAACCTGGCATGTTAACAGGGGTGTGTGCACTTATCTCCACTGTAAGCTTAGAAAGTTGTATGTGTAACAGGATTTGTTTTAACATACATTTACTGCAGGTTTTGGGGTCTGACACCCAAACGTATGTCATTAATTAGTGACGACAATCCTCAGATCATCCCAGTAATGTGTCAGACAAACACAGGAGTTATGAGGAACAGAGAAAACATATGAGTCAGACATCTACATATTCTCTGAAGATTTGTACGGTTGTGAGGCATGTTTGTAGGAGTTGCCACTGTGCTATACAGGTGAACAGCAGTAATGTGTACATGGGTGCAGTGTGTGCTAGGTGAAGGGCCATCACCTACTAACACTACTCGAGTATCCCGGAAGTGTATATTGTTAGTGACATGGAGTGAAAGTGGCTGCACTGCATGATGTTGAGGACCTGTCCACCATAATGTGTGTATGTTGTGGTCTTACTGTGTGTCATGCATGTCACCATTTAGGTATTGTGAGGTCTGTGCAATGCCTTTGTGCTACCTCACCTATGCTTCCGTGTGTGTGTGTGTGTGTGTGTGTGTGTGTGTGTGTGTGTGTGTGTGTGTGTGTGTGTGTGTGTGTGTGCACGCGCTTGGGTGTGTAGCAGCCAACCTGACAATGCAGGTATTAATTTACTTATGTTGTCTTACCCTCACAGGTGCAGATGAGGGTCGTGGTTTCTCCCACACGCAACCTTATGTCAGTGTGTCTGTGGACTCTGACAATGATGATAGTCATAGTGAGGCACAGGTGGAGTTGTCAGGGGCTGAATCTGTGCCATCGATTGGCATCCCACTGTTGTCCACAACATCCCCGCACACAGTCACAATGCCCACACATACCCCATCCCCAGTGGCTACAGATAATGGACAGTTGGTGGGTGGTGGAATGGAACAGAATAGTGTGGTGATTATGGCAAGTGTGTGTAGACATTTGCCATAGCCAGAGTGCAGCCGAGGTCCCACACCGGTGGATAGACGGGTGCTCGAAGAGGACTGCTGCCTGTCTAGCCCCTGTCACAAGTGCCACAGCAGGTGTCACCAGACGCATGGTTCGGGCCATCATGGAAGCACAGGCATGTACTGACTGCAACACCAGACAAAAACTTGGGGTCTTGGATGCACATCTTCCTGGTGTCCATGGCGACCTATATGACCCTGTTGAGACCACATTTCACAATACTGAGGCATGAATAGATGGTGGGGTGAGATCGTGGCACTCCTCAACCAAGCAGTGTCTGTGCTGGAGCATGAAGCCACATGGACATAGGTCAGCACCTCGATCAGCTGAGAGTCTGCGGGGCCGTGCACCATTACACTCCTAAAGTGGTAGTACCACCAGCACTAACAAAGGGGTGGTGCTGTCCACATCAAAATGCAGCAGGCCATGGGCACGTGGTCCTGGCTGGTACCATCAGGGACACAGATCAAGCAGGCAGCAGTCACCATCAGGGAGTAGTACTGCATCTGGCCTTGGGGCTGGTGGTGCCAATGAGACCTCCGGCAGGACCAGTTCTTGTGTCTGTGGCCAGAGATGATGAACTGTACACCCTGCCATGTACGGTCCACAGCTGTCCAACATACCCCTGTGTAGGGCAGCCACATGGCGTGACTGTGTGCATACAAACACACACACATCACCATCACAGCCAGGTCACCTCCAGATGCAGAAACATCACCTCTGCAAGGCCCATTCATAGAACATCCATCCAAACACATACACATGATGTCAACAATATGGCATAGCCTAGGCCTCTGGCAAACCCACACAGCACGCTGTGCATTTGATGATACCGGTGCCACATCCCTGTCATCCAAACCACCTATGCAAGAGCATGCTAATATGGTTCTGATGCACAGGGTGAATTAAGTACAGTTTACCTATGTAATGCTGTGTAAGGTGCTGTCATATTGCATTTGTAATGGGTACACTTCAGAGTGTGTGTACCTTTTAAGCCATGATGCATAATTGGTGTTAGTAACACTGACTGAATGTAGTCTCACATGCCACATTCTGTTTGTGTTCTATGTGTCTGTGTGTCAACAGAATGTGGCCCTGCAGACATTGTCAATGAGGGGTATGGCAGAGTGGCAACACATCGACCATGTCATAGCTGAGGTACAGTTGTATATGTACACATTTAACAGGTCTGTGTAACAGTTTTTGCATGTGCCACAGAGCTTATAGGCCTGAGGGGTGTATACAGGTAAGTCTGTGGTGGTTGACATCAGCAGCTCTTGTAAAGTGGACAATGGTAAATGTAGTGGGTCGAACACACCTCAGATTGGTAAAAAAACACACCCCCAGAGGATATTGGGTTGAACAAACACACAGAATACTGTTGTCCCCCCCCCACACACACAGGATCGCAGTTGGATTTGGAACCCCTACCCATCTAGTTAGTGGTATTACAGTATTATGCAGTTATTGCAGGTGGCACGGAACTAATAGTGCAATGAGTGTTCCAAGCTACCTGTAAAGTAAATAACCTCACATGACCTTGTGAGGTATGGCAATGGGGAGTTTGCTGGGTGGGATAGGACTCAATACTGTCACCTATGAGTCTACACACTCACAAACACTGCTATACACACCAATGCACACAAACACATTTGCCAGTACTGACATTAGCAGCCCTGCCTATCTTGTTATTCATTCCACACTGTTACATAGCTGTTGCATGTGGCAGGGGGCTTATAGGGCTGAGGAGTGTCCACAGATACTTCTACAGTTGACGTAAACAGCGGGCTTCATAAAGTGGACCTTGGGACACCTAAAATTGTAAACCACAGCCATCCAGTAGCTTTAGTTCTCACTGAAACACATGCACAGAATACAATTCTTACACACACACACACACAGCACATTTGTCAGGACTGATACAAGAACCTCAACAAATCTAATAATTGCTACTGCAGTGCTATGTATTTATTGCATGCACCATGGAGCTTACCAGGTGAAGAGTGTCCCATGGTTGTTCTTCTGAGGGGGACAACATCACCAGCCCTGGCAACAGGCAGGATACTGGGAGACTGAGGCCTCAAAATGCTGTAGCCTATAAATATGCACACACACACACACACACACACACACACACACACACACACACACACACACCTTTACCAGTACTCAGATTAGAACCTGTACCTATCTAATTATTGATACTATAGTGTTTTACAGGTACCGCACACACCAAAGGATTTGTAGGGTGAAGAGTGTCCCAAGGTACCTGTAAAGTGAATAACATTACCAGGCCTTGTAATGTATGGCAATGGGAGGTGTACTGGGTGAGAAGGGCCTCAAACTAATTTTGCCTACATATTTACACACTCACAAACACTTATATATGCACTATTGCACACACACATGTATGCCAGTACTGAGATTCATAGGTTCATATGTTCATAGGTGTGTACTAGGCGAATGGCCATGGAACATTTGCAAGCCTAGCCCATAGGATTACCCTGGCATCATGCCACCTAACGTTACTCCCCAGTGTGTCTATCGAGTATAGTCACTGGAGTGATCCCTGGGGTGAGATTTCTATTCCCCATCTACTCATTTGGATTTCTCTTGCAGAGGGTCAGTGAGGTGCTCTGCCTGACATGTATGTGAAGTCTGTTCCATAGCGTGGCCAGTCTCTGGGTTATGAACCTGTCCCTCAAGCATGTTCTGTTGATTGTGGAAATGGGGTTGAGGTCTCTGGGACATGTAGTGTGGACAGATTGGGTTTCATTAGATGTAGCATGCCTAACAGAGCTGAATCAGAAATGGCTTTGTAAGTCAAGCAGAGATTGCCCCTAAGTAGCCAATATGAGGCAGAGAATAGTTGGAGTTATTGGAGTCTGTCCAT